>NW_026513098.1:0-101304 GCF_027579735.1 Bombina bombina
TCAGATCTGCACAGAATAAGCATTAGACATCACTGATAACGTCATCTGTCACATTACTGGTGATGTCAGTGGTATACACATGTCTGTACATCAGCTCTGCACAGAATAAGCATTAGACATCACTGATAACGTCATCTGTCCATTACTGGTGATGTCAGTGGTATACACATGTCTGTACATCAGCTCTGCACAGAATAAGCATTAGACATCACTGATAACGTCATCTGTCACATTACTGGTGATGTCAGTTGGTATACACATGTCTGTACATCAGCTCTGCCACAGAATAAGCATTAGACATCACTGATAACGTCATCTGTCACATTATGGTGATGTCAGTGGTATACATGTCTGTACATCAGCTCTGCACAGAATAAGCATTAGACATCACTGATAACGTCATCTGTCACATTATGGTGATGTCAGTGGTATACACATGTCTGTACATCAGCTCTGCACAGAATAAGCATTAGACATCACTGATAACGTCATCTGTCACATTACTGGTGATGTCAGTGGTATACACATGTCTGTACATCAGCTCTGCACAGAATAAGCATTAGACATCACTGATAACGTCATCTGTCACATTACTGGTGATGTCAGTGGTATACACATGTCTGTACATCAGCTCTGACAGAATAAGCATATGACATCACTGATAACGTCATCTGTCACATTACTGGTGATGTCAGTAGTATACACATGTCTGTACATCAGCTCTGCACAGAATAAGCATTAGACATCACTGATAACGTCATCTGTCACATTACTGGTGATGTCAGTGGTATACACATGTCTGTACATCAGCTCTGCACAGAATAAGCATTAGACATCACTGATAACGTCATCTGTCACATTACTGGTGATGTCAGTGGTATACACGTCTGTACATCAGCTCTGCACAGAATAAGCATTAGACATCACTGATAACGTCATCTGTCACATTACTGGTGATGTCAGTGGTATACACATGTCTGTACATCAGCTCTGCACAGAATAAGCATTAGACATCACTGATAACGTCACATCAGCTCTGCACAGAATAAGCATTAGACATAACTGATAACGTCATCTGTCACATTACTGGGGATGTCAGTGGTATACACATGTCTGTACATCAGCTCTGCACAGAATAAGCATTAGACATAACTGATAACGTCATCTGTCACATTACTGGTGATGTCAGTGGTATACACATGTCTGTACATCAGCTCTGCACAGAATAAGCATTAGACATCACTGATAACGTCATCTGTCACATTACTGGTGATGTCAGTGGTATACATGTCTGTACATCAGCTCTGCACAGAATAAGCATTAGACATCACTGATAACGTCATCTGTCACATTACTGGTGATGTCAGTGGTATACACATGTCTGTACATCAGCTCTGCACAGAATAAGCATTAGACATCACTGATAACGTCATCTGTCACATTACTGGTGATGTCAGTGGTATACACATGTCTGTACATCAGCTCTGCACAGAATAAGCATTAGACATCACTGATAACGTCATCTGTCACATTACTGGTGATGTCAGTGGTATACACATGTCTGTACATCAGCTCTGCACAGAATAAGCATTAGACATCACTGATAACGTCATCTGTCACATTACTGGTGATGTCAGTGGTATACACATGTCTGTACATCAGCTCTGCACAGAATAAGCATTAGACATCACTGATAACGTCATCTGTCACATTACTGGTGATGTCAGTGGTATACACATGTCTGTACATCAGATCTGCACAGAATAAGCATTAGACATCACTGATAACGTCATCTGTCACATTACTGGTGATGTCAGTGGTATACACATGTCTGTACATCAGCTCTGCACAGAATAAGCATATGACATCACTGATAACGTCATCTGTCACATTACTGGTGATGTCAGTGGTATACACATGTCTGTACATCAGCTCTGCACAGAATAAGCATTAGACATCACTGATAACGTCATCTGTCACATTACTGGTGATGTCAGTGGTATACACATGTCTGTACATCAGCTCTGCACAGAATAAGCATTAGACATCACTGATAACGTCATCTGTCACATTACTGGTGATGTCAGTAGTATACACATGTCTGTACATCAGCTCTGCACAGAATAAGCATAGACATCACTGATAACGTCATCTGTCACATTACTGGTGATGTCAGTGGTATACACATGTCTGTACATCAGCTCTGCACAGAATAAGCATTAGACATCACTGATAAGTCATCTGTCACATTACTGGTGATGTCAGTGGTATACACATGTCTGTACATCAGCTCTGCACAGAATAAGCATTAGACTCACTGATAACGTCATCTGTCACATTACTGGTGATGTCAGTAGTATACACATGTCTGTACATCAGCTCTGCACAGAATAAGCATTAGACATCACTGATAACGTCATCTGTCACATTACTGGTGATGTCAGTGGTATACACATGTCTGTACATCAGCTCTGCACAGAATAAGCATTAGACATCACTGATAACGTCATCTGTCACATTACTGGTGATGTCATAGTGGTATACACATGTCTGTACATCAGCTCTGCACAGAATAAGCATTAGACATCACGATAACGTCATCTGTCACATTACTGGTGATGTCAGTGGTATACACATGTCTGTACATCAGCTCTGCACAGAATAAGCATTAGACATCACTGATAACGTCATCTGTCACATTACTGGTGATGTCAGTGGTATACACATGTCTGTACATCAGCTCTGCACAGAATAAGCATTAGACATCACTGATAACGTCATCTGTCACATTACTGGTGATGTCAGTGGTGTATACACATGTCTGTACATCAGCTCTGCACAGAATAAGCATTAGACATCACTGATAACGTCATCTGTCACATTACTGGTGATGTCAGTGGTATACACATGTCTGTACATCAGCTCTGCACAGAATAAGCATTAGACATCACTGATAACGTCATCTGTCACATTACTGGTGATGTCAGTGGTATACACATGTCTGTACATCAGCTCTGCACAGAATAAGCATTAGACATCACTGATAACGTCATCTGTCACATTACTGGTGATGTCAGTGGTATACACATGTCTGTACATCAGCTCTGCACAGAATAGCATTAGACATCACTGATAACGTCATCTGTCACATTACTGGTGATGTCAGTGGTATACACATGTCTGTACATCAGCTCTGCACAGAATAAGCATTAGACATCACTGATAATGTTATCTGTCACATTACTGGTGATGTCAGTGGTATACACATGTCTGTACATCAGCTCTGCACAGAATAAGCATATGACATCACTGATAACGTCATCTGTCACATTACTGGTGATGTCAGTGGTATACACATGTCTGTACATCAGCTCTGCACAGAATAAGCATTAGACATCACTGATAACGTAATCTGTCACATTACTGGTGATGTCAGTGGTATCACATGTCTGTACATCAGCTCTGCACAGAATAAGCATTAGACATCACTGATAACGTCATCTGTCACATTACTGGTGATGTCAGTGGTATACACATGTCTGTACATCAGCTCTGCACAGAATAAGCATTTGACATCACTGATAACGTCATCTGTCACATTATGGTGATGTCAGTGGTATACACATGTCTGTACATCAGCTCTGCACAGAATAAGCATTAGACATCACTGATAACGTCATCTGTCACATTACTGGTGATGTCAGTGGTATACACATGTCTGTACATCAGCTCTGCACAGAATAAGCATTAGACACTGATAACGTCATCTGTCTCATTACTGGTGATGTCAGTGGTATACACATGTCTGTACATCAGCTCTGCACAGAATAAGCATATGACATCACTGATAACGTCATCTGTCACATTACTGGTGATGTCAGTAGTATACACATGTCTGTACATCAGCTCTGCACAGAATAAGCATTAGACATCACTGATAACGTCATCTGTCACATTACTGGTGATGTCAGTGGTATACACATGTCTGTACATCAGCTCTGCACAGAATAAGCATTAGACATCACTGATAACGTCATCTGTCACATTACTGGATTTAGACATCACTGATAACGTCATCTGTCACATTACTGGTGATGTCAGTGGTATACACATGTCTGTACATCAGCTCTGCACAGAATAAGCATTAGACATCACTGATAACGTCATCTGTCACATTACTGGTGATGTCAGTGGTATACACATGTCTGTACATCAGCTCTGCACAGAATAAGCATTAGACATCACTGATAACGTCATCTGTCACATTACTGGTGATGTCAGTGGTATACACATGTCTGTACATCAGCTCTGCACAGAATAAGCATTAGACATCACTGATAATGTCATCTGTCACATCTACTGGTGATGTCAGTGGTATACACATGTCTGTACATCAGCTCTGCACAGAATAAGCATTAGACATCACTGATAACGTCATCTGTCACATTACTGGTGATGTCAGTGGTATACACATGTCTGTACATCAGCTCTGCACAGAATAAGCATTAGACATCACTGATAACGTCATCTGTCACATTACTGGTGATGTCAGTGGTATACACATGTCTGTACATCAGCTCTGCACAGAATAAGCATTAGACATCACTGATAACGTCATCTGTCACATTACTGGTGATGTCAGTGGTATACACATGTCTGTACATCAGCTCTGCACAGAATAAGCATTAGACATCACTGATAACGTCATCTGTCACATTACTGGTGATGTCAGTGGTATACACATGTCTGTACATCAGCTCTGCACAGAATAAGCATTAGACATCACTGATAACCTCATCTGTCACATTACTGGTGATGTCAGTGGTATACACATGTCTGTACATCAGCTCTGCACAGAATAGCATTAGACATCACTGATAACGTCATCTGTCACATTACTGGTGATGTCAGTGGTATACACATGTCTGTACATCAGCTCTGCACAGAATAAGCATTAGACATCACTGATAACGTCATCTGTCACATTACTGGTGATGTCAGTGGTATACACATGTCTGTACATCAGCTCTGCACAGAATAAGCATTAGACATCACTGATAACGTCATCTGTCACATTACTGTGATGTCAGTGGTATACACATGTCTGTACATCAGCTCTGCACAGAATAAGCATTAGATATCACTGATAACGTCATCTGTCACATTACTGGTGATGTCAGTGGTATACACATGTTGTACATCAGCTCTGCACAGAATAAGCATTAGACATCACTGATAACGTCATCTGTCACATTACTGGTGATGTCAGTGGTATACACATGTCTGTACATCAGCTCTGCACAGAATAAGCATTAGACATCACTGATAACGTCATCTGTCACATTACTGGTGATGTCAGTGGTATACACATGTCTGTACATCAGCTCTGCACAGAATAAGCAGTAGAATCACTGATAACGTCATCTGTCACATTACTGGTGATGTCAGTGGTATACACGTCTGTACATCAGCTCTGCACAGAATAAGCATATGACATCACTGATAACGTCATCTGTCACATTACTGGTGATGTCAGTGGTATCACATGTCTGTACATCAGCTCTGCACAGAATAAGCATTAGACATCACTGATAACGTCATCTGTCACATTACTGGTGATGTCAGTGGTATACACATGTCTGTACATCAGCTCTGCACAGAATAAGCATAGAATCACTGATAACCTCATCTGTCACATTACTGGTGATGTCAGTGGTATACACATGTCTGTACATCAGCTCTGCACAGAATAAGCATTAGACATCACTGATAACGTCATCTGTCACATTACTGGTGATGTCAGTGGTATACACATGTCTGTACATCAGCTCTGCACAGAATAAGCATTAGACATCACTGATAACGTCATCTGTCACATTACTGGTGATGTCAGTGGTATACACATGTCTGTACATCAGCTCTGCACAGAATAAGCATTGACATCACTGATAACGTCATCTGTCACATTACTGGTGATGTCAGTGGTATAACATGTCTGTACATCAGCTCTGCACAGAATAAGCATTAGACATCACTGATAACGTCATCTGTCACATTACTGGTGATGTCAGTGGTATACACATGTCTGTACATCAGCTCTGCACAGAATAAGCATTAGACATCACTGATAACGTCATCTGTCACATTACTGGTGATGTCAGTGGTATACACATGTCTGTACATCAGCTCTGCACAGAATAAGCATTAGACATCACTGATAACGTCATCTGTCACATTACTGGTGATGTCAGTGGTATACACATGTCTGTACATCAGCTCTGCACAGAATAAGCATTAGACATCACTGATAACGTTATCTGTCACATTACTGGTGATGTCAGTGTATACATGTCTGTACATCAGCTCTGCACAGAATAAGCATTAGACATCATGATAACGTCATCTGTCACATTACTGGTGATGTCAGTGGTATCACATGTCTGTACATCAGCTCTGCACAGAATAAGCATTAGACATCACTGATAATGTCATCTGTCACATTACTGGTGATGTCAGTGGTATACACATGTCTGTACATCAGCTCTGCACAGAATAAGCATTAGACATCACTGATAATGTCATCTGTCACATTACTGGTGATGTCAGTGGTATACACATGTCTGTACATCAGCTCTGCACAGAATAAGCATTAGACATCACTGATAACGTCATCTGTCACATTCTGGTGATGTCAGTGGTATACACATGTCTGTACATCAGCTCTGCACAGAATAAGCATTAGACATCACTGATAACGTCATCTGTCACATTACTGGTGATGTCAGTGGTATACAATGTCTGTACATCAGCTCTGCACAGAATAAGCATTAGACATCACTGATAACGTCATCTGTCACATTACTGGTGATGTCAGTGGTATACACATGTCTGTACATCAGCTCTGCACAGAATAAGCATTAGACATCACTGATAACGTCATCTGTCACATTACTGGTGATGTCAGTGGTATACACATGTCTGTACATCAGCTCTGCACAGAATAAGCATTAGACATCACTGATAAAGTCATCTGTCACATTACTGGTGATGTCAGTGGTATACACATGTCTGTACATCAGCTCTGCACAGAATAAGCATTAGACATCACTGATAACGTCATCTGTCACATTACTGGTGATGTCAGTGGTATACACATGTCTGTACATCAGCTCTGCACAGAATAAGCATAGACATCACTGATAACGTCATCTGTCACATTACTGGTGATGTCAGTGGTATACACATGTCTGTACATCAGCTCTGCACAGAATAAGCATTAGACATCACTGATAACGTCATCTGTCACATTACTGGTGATGTCAGTGGTATACACATGTCTGTACATCAGCTCTGCACAGAATAAGCATTAGACATCACTGATAACGTCATCTGTCACATTACTGGTGATGTCAGTGGTATACACATGTCTGTACATCAGCTCTGCACAGAATAAGCATTAGACATCACTGATAACGTCATCTGTCACATTACTGGTGATGTCAGTGGTATACACATGTCTGTACATCAGCTCTGCACAGAATAAGCATAGACATCACTGATAACGTCATCTGTCACATTACTGGTGATGTCAGTGGTATACACATGTCTGTACATCAGCTCTGCACGAATAAGCATTAGACATCACTGATAACGTCATCTGTCACATTACTGGTGATGTCAGTGGTATACACATGTCTGTACATCAGCTCTGCACAGAATAAACATTAGACATCACTGATAACGTCATCTGTCACATTACTGGTGATGTCAGTGGTATACACATGTCTGTACATCAGCTCTGCACAGAATAAGCATTAGACATCACTGATAACGTCATCTGTCACATTACTGGTGATGTCAGTGGTATACACATGTCTGTACATCAGCTCTGCACAGAATAAGCATTAGACATCACTGATAACATCATCTGTCACATTACTGGTGATGTCAGTGGTATACACATGTCTGTACATCAGCTCTGCACAGAATAAGCATTAGACATCACTGATAACGTCATCTGTCACATTACTGGTGATGTCAGTGGTATACACATGTCTGTACATCAGCTCTGCACAGAATAAGCATTAGACATCACTGATAACGTCATCTGTCACATTACTGGTGATGTCAGTGGTATACACATGTCTGTACATCAGCTCTGCACAGAATAAGCATTATGACATCACTGATAACGTCATCTGTCTATTTACTGGTGATGTCAGTGGTATACACATGTCTGTACATCAGCTCTGCACAGAATAAGCATTAGACATCACTGATAACGTCATCTGTCACATTACTGGTGATGTCAGTGGTATACACATGTCTGTACATCAGCTCTGCACAGAATAAGCATTAGACATCACTGATAACGTCATCTGTCACATTACTGGTGATGTCAGTGGTATACACATGTCTGTACATCAGCTCTGCACAGAATAAGCATTAGACATCACTGATAACGTCATCTGTCACATTACTGGTGATGTCAGTGGTATACACATGTCTGTACATCAGCTCTGCACAGAATAAGCATTGACATCACTGATAACGTCATCTGTCACATTACTGGTGATGTCAGTGGTATACACATGTCTGTACAGTCAGCTCTGCACAGAATAATAGCAGTAGACATCACTGATAACGTCATCTGTCACATTACTGGTGATGTCATAGGTATACACAAGGCTGTGTACATCAGCTCTGCACAGAATAAGCATATTGACAGTCACTGATAACGTCATCTGTCACATTATCGGTGATGTCGAGTGGTATACACATGTCTGTACATCAGCTTCTGCACAGAATAAGCATTAGACATCACTGATAACGTCATCTGTCACATTACTGGTGATGTCAGTGGGTATACACATGTCTGTACATCAGCTCTGGCACAGAATAAGCATTAGACATCACTGATAACGTCATCTGTCACATTACTGGTGATGTCAGTGGTATACACATGTCGTACATCAGCTCTGCACAGAATAAGCATTTGATCATCACTGATAACATCATCTGTCACATTACTGGTGGAGGTCAGTGGTATACACATGTCTGTACATCAGCTCTGCACAGAATAAGCATTAGACATCACTGATAACGTCATCTGTCACATTACTGGTGATGTCAGTGGTATACACATGTCTGTACATCAGCTCTGCACAGAATAAGCATTAGACATCACTGATAACGTCATCTGTCACATTACTGGTGATGTCAGTGGTATACACATGTCTGTACATCAGCTCTGCACAGAATAAGCATTAGACATCACTGATAACGTCATCTGTCACATTACTGGTGATGTCAGTGGTATACACATGTCTGTACATCAGCTCTGCACAGAATAAGCATTAGACATCACTGATAACGTCATCTGTCACATTACTGGTGATGTCAGTGGTATACACAACTCCTGTACATCAGCTCTGCACAGAATAAGCATTATGACAATCACTGATAACTGTTCATCTGTCTCATTACTGGTGATGTCAGTGGGTATACACATGTCTGTACATCAGCTTCATGCACAGAATAAGCATTAGGACATCACTGATAGACGTCATCGTGTCACATTAACTGGGATGTCAGTGTATAACACATGTCTATGTACATTCAGCTCTGCACAGAATATGCTATTAGGACATCACTTGATAACGGTCATCTGTCACATTACTGGTGATTGTCAGTGGTTATACACATGTCTGTACATCAGCTTCTGCACAGATAAGCATTATGACATCACTGATAAACGTCATCTGTCACATTACTGGTGATGTCAGTGGTATACACAACATGTCTGTACATCATGCTTGCACTGAATATAGCAATAGACATCACTGATAAGTTATCTGTCACATTACTGGTGATGTCAGTGTATACACATGTCTGTACATCAGCTCTGCACAGATTCAGCATTAGGTCATCACTGATAACGTCATCTGTCTACATTATCGGTGATGTCAGTAGTATACACATGTCTGTACATCAGCTCTGCACAGAATAAGCATTAGACATCACTGATAACGTCATCTGTCACATTACTGGTGATGTCAGTGGTATACACATGTCTGTACATCAGCTCTGCACAGAATAAGCATTAGACATCACTGATAACGTCATCTGTCACATTACTGGTGATGTCAGTGGTATACACATGTCTGTACATCAGCTCTGCACAGAATAAGCATTAGACATCACTGATAACGTCATCTGTCACATTACTGGTGATGTCAGTGTATACACATGTCTGTAACATCAGCTCTGCACAGAATAAGCATTAGACATCACTGATAACGTCATCTGTCACATTACTGGTGATGTCAGTGGATACACATGTCTGTACATCAGCTCTGCACAGAATAAGCATAGACATCACTGATAACGTCATCTGTCACATTACTGGTGATGTCAGTGGTATACACATGTCTGTACATCAGCTCTGCACAGAATAAGCATTAGACATCACTGATAACGTCATCTGTCACATTACTGGTGATGTCAGTGGTATACACATGTCTGTAATCAGCTCTGCCACAGGAATAAGCATTAGACATCACTGATAACGTCATCTGTCACATTACTGGTGATGTCAGTGGTATACACATGTCTGTACATCAGATCTGCACAGAATAAGCATATGACATCACTGATAACGTCATCTGTCACATTACTGGTGATGTCAGTGGTATACACATGTCTGTACATCAGCTCTGCACAGAATAAGCATATGACATCACTGATAACGTCATCTGTCACATTACTGGTGATGTCAGTGGTATACACATGTCTGTACATCAGCTCTGCAACAGAATAAGCATTAGACATCACTGATAACGTCATCTGTCACATTACTGGTGATGTCAGCTGGTTACACATGTCTGTACATCAGCCTCTGCACAGAATAAGCATATGACATCACTGATAACGCATCTGTCACATTACTGGTGATGTCAGTGGTATACACAATGTCTGTACATCAGCTCCTGCACAGAATAAGCATAGACATCACTGATAACGTCATCTGTCACATTACTGGGTGAGTGCAGTGGTATACACATGTCTGTACATCAGCTCTGCACAGAAGAAGCATTAGACATCACTGATAACAGTCATCTGTCACATTACTGTGTGATGTCAGTGGTATATCACATGTCTGTACATCAGCTCTGCACAGAATAAGCATTAGACATCACTGATAACGTCATCTGTCACATTACTGGTGATGTCAGTGGTTACACATGTCTGTACATCAGCTCTGCACAGAATAAGCATTAGACATCACTGATAACGTCATCTGTCATTACTGGTGATGTGTCAGTGGTATACACATGTCTGTACATCAGCTCTGCACAGAATAAGCATTAGACATCACTGATAACGTCATCTGTCACATTACTGGTGATGTCAGTGGTATACACATGCTGTTACATCAGCTCTGCACAGATAAGCATAGACATCACTGATACGTCATCTGTCACATTACTGGTGATGTCAGTGGTATACACATGTCTGTACATCAGCTCTGCACAGAATAAGCATTAGACATCACTGATAACGTCATCTGTCACATTACTGTGTGATGTCAGTAGTATACACATGTCTGTACATCAGCTCTGCACAGAATAAGCATTAGACATCACTGATAAACGTCATCGTCACATTACTGGTGATGTCAGTATACACATGTCTGTACATCAGCTTGCACAGATAAGCATTAGACATCACTGATAACGTCATCTGTCACATTATGGTGATGTCAGTGGTATACACATGTCTGTACATCAGCTCTGCACAGAATAAGCATTAGACATCATGATAACGTCATCTGTCACATTACTGGTGATGTCAGTGGTATACACATGTCTGTACATCAGCTCTGCACAGAATAAGCATTAGACATCACTGATAAAGTCATCTGTCACATTACTGGTGATGTCAGTGTATACACATGTCTGTACATCAGCTCTGCACAGAATAAGCATTAGACATCACTGATAACGTCATCTGTCACATTACTGGTGATGTCAGTGGTATACACTGTCTGTACATCAGCTCTGCACAGAATAAGCATTAGACATCACTGATAACGTCATCTGTCACATTACTGGTGATGTCAGTGGTATACACATGTCTGTACATCAGCTCTGCACAGAATAAGCATTAGACATCATGATAAACGTCATCTGTCACATTACTGGTGATGTCAGTGTATACACATGTCTGTACATCAGCTTGCACAGAATAAGCATTAGACATCACTGATAACGTCATCCTGTCACATTACTGGTGACTGTCAGTGGTATACACATGTCTGTACATCAGCTCTGCACAGAATAAGCATTAGACATCACTGATAAGTCATCTGTCACATTACTGGTGATGTCAGTGGTATACACATGTCTGTACATCAGCTCTGCACAGAATAAGCATTAGACATCACTGATAACGTCATCTGTCACATTACTGGTGATGTCAGTAGTGATACACATGTCTGTACATCAGCTCTGCACAGAATAAGCATAGACATCACTGATAACGTCATCTGTCACATTACTGTGATGTTCAGTGGTATACACATGTCTGTACATCAGCTCTGCACAGAATAAGCATTAGACATCACTGATAACGATCATCTGTCACATTACTGGTGATGTCAGTGTATTACACATGTCTGTACATCAGCTCTGCACAGAATAAGCATAGACATCACTGATAACGTCAGTCTGTCCACATTACTGGTGATGTCAGTAGGTATACACATGTCTGTACATCAGCTCTGCACAGAATAAGCATATGACATCACTGATAACGTTCATCTGTCACATTACTGGTGATGTCAGTAGGTATACACATGTCTGTACATCAGATCTGCACAGAATAAAGCATTAGACCATCACTGATAACGTCATCTGTCACATTACTGGTGATGTCAGTGGTATACACATGTCTGTACATCAGCTCTGACACAGAATAAGCATTAGACATCACTGATAACGTCATCTGTCACATTACTGGTGATGTCAGTGGTATACACATGTCTGTACATCAGCTCTGCACAGAATAAGCATTAGACATCACTGATAACGTCATCTGTCACATTACTGGTGATGTCAGTGGTATACACATGTCTGTACATCAGCTCTGCACAGAATAAGCATTAGACATCACTGATAACGTCATCTGTCACATTACTGGTGATGTCAGTGGTATACACATGTCTGTACATCAGCTCTTGCACAGAATAAGCATTAGACATCACTGATAACGTCATCTGTCACATTACTGGTGATGTCAGTGGTATACACATGTCTGTACATCAGCTCTGCACAGAATAAGCATTAGAACATCACTGATAACGTCATCTGTCACACTTACTGTGATGTCAGTGGTATACACATGTCTGTACATCAGCTCTGCACAGAATAAGCCATTAGACATCTACTGATAACGTCATCTGTCACATTACTGGTGATGTCAGTGGTATACACATGTCTGTACATCAGCTCTGCACAGAATAAGCATTAGACATCAATGATAACGTCATCTGTCACATTACTGGTGATGTCAGTGGTATACACATGTCTGTACATCAGCTCTGCACAGAATAAGCATTAGATCATCACTGATAACGTCATCTGTCACATTACTGGTGATGTCAGTGGTATACACACTGTCTGTACATCAGCTCTGACAGAATAAGCATTAGACATCATGATAACGTCATCTGTCACATTACTGGGTGATGTCAGTGGTATCACATGTCTGTACATCCGCTCTGCACAGAATAAGCATTAGACATCACTGATAACGTCATCTTGTCACATTACTTGGTGATGTCAGTGGTATAAACATGTCTGTAATCAGCTCTGCGACAGACTAAGCATGAGACATTCACTGATAACGTCATCTGTCACATTACTGGTGATGTCAAGTGGTATACACATGTCTGGTAACATCAGATCTGCTCAGAATAAACATAGTACATCAATGATAAACGTCATCTGTCACATTACTGGTGATTAATGTCAGTGTATACACATGTCTTGTTACATCAGCTGCTGCACAGAATAAGGCATATGGACATCACTGATAACTCATCTGTCACATTACTGGTGATGGTCAGTGGTATACACATGTCTGTACATCAGCTCTGCACAGAATACGCATTAGACATCACTGATAACGTCATCTCGTCACATTACTGGGGATGTCAGTAGGTATACCACATGTCTGTACATCAGCTCTGCACAGAATAAGCATTTAGACATCACTGGATAACGTCATTCTGTCACATTACTGGTGATGTCATGGTATACACATGTCTGTACATCAGCTATCTCGCACAGAATAAGCATAAGGACCATCACTGATAACGTTAATCTGTCACATTACTGGTGATGTCAGTTGTAGTATCACATGTCTGTACATCAGATTCTGCACAGAATAAGCATAGACATCAACTGATAACGTCATCTGTCACACTTACTAGGTGATGTCAGTTGGTATAACCACATGTCTGTACATCAGCTCTGCACAGAATAAGCAATAGACATCACTGATAACTTCATCTGTCACATTACTTGGTGATGTCAGTGGTATACACATGTCTGTACATCAGCTCTGCACAGAATAAGCATTAGACATCACTGATAACGTCATCTGTCACATTACTGGTGATGTCAGTGGTATACACATGTCTGTACATCAGCTCTGCACAATAAGCATTAGACATCACTGATAACGTCATCTGTCACATTACTGGTGATGTCAGTGGTATACACATGTCTGTACATCAGCTCTGCACAGAATAAGCATTAGACATCACTGATAACGTCATCTGTCACATTACTGGTGATGTCAGTGGTACACATGTCTGTACATCAGCTCTGCACAGAATAAGCATTAGACATCACTGATAACGTCATCTGTCACATTACTGGTGATGTCAGTGGTATACACATGTCTGTACATCAGCTCTGCACAGAATAAGCATAGACATCACTGATAACGTCATCTGTCACATTACTGGTGATGTCAGTGGTATACACGTCTGTACATCAGCTCTGCACAGAATAAGCATTAGACATCACTGATAACGTCATCTGTCACATTACTGGTGATGTCAGTAGTATACACATGTCTGTACATCAGCTCTGCACAGAATAAGCATTAGACATCACTGATAACGTCATCTGTCACATTACTGGTGATGTCAGTGGTATACACATGTCTGTACATCAGCTCTGCACAGAATAAGCATTAGACATCACTGATAACGTCATCTGTCACATTACTGGTGATGTCAGTGGTATACACATGTCTGTACATCAGCTCTGCACAGAATAAGCATTAGACATCACTGATAACGTCATCTGTCACATTACGGTGATGTCAGTGGTATACACATGTCTGTACATCAGCTCTGCACAGATTAAGATTAGACATCACTGATAACGTCATCTGTCACATTACTGGTGATGTCAGTGGTATACACATGTCTGTACATCAGCTCTGCACAGAATAAGCATTAGACATCACTGATAACGTCATCTGTCACATTACTGGTGATGTCAGTGGTATACACATGTCTGTACATCAGCTCTGCACAGAATAAGCATTAGACATCACTGATAACGTCATCTGTCACATTACTGGTGATGTCAGTAGTATACACATGTCTGTACATCAGCTCTGCACAGAATAAGCATTAGACATCACTGATAACGTCATCTGTCACATTACTGGTGATGTCAGTGGTATACACATGTCTGTACATCAGCTCTGCACGAATAAGCATTGACATCACTGATAACGTCATCTGTCACATTACTGGTGATGTCAGTGGTATACACATGTCTGTACATCAGCTCTGCACAGATAAAGCATAGACATCACTGATAACGTCATCTGTCACATTACTGGTGATGTCAGTGGTATACACATGTCTGTACATCAGCTCTGCACAGAATAAGCATTAGACATCACTGATAACGTCATCTGTCACATTACTGGTGATGTCAGTGGTATACACATGTCTGTACATCAGCTCTGCACAGAATAAGCATTAGACATCACTGATAACGTCATCTGTCACATTACTGGTGATGTCAGTGGTATACACATGTCTGTACATCAGCTCTGCACAGAATAAGCATAGACATCATGATAACGTCATCTGTCACATTACTGGTGATGTCAGTGGTATACACATGTCTGTACATCAGCTCTGCACAGAATAAGCATTAGACATCACTGATAACGTCATCTGTCACATTACTGGTGATGTCAGTGGTATACACATGTCTGTACATCAGCTCTGCACAGAATAAGCATTAGACATCACTGATAACGTTATCTGTCACATTACTGGTGATGTCAGTGGTATACACATGTCTGTACATCAGCTCTGCACAGAATAAGCATTAGACATCACTGATAACGTCATCTGTCACATTACTGGTGATGTCATGGTATACACATGTCTGTACATCAGCTCTGCACAGAATAAGCATATGACATCACTGATAACGTCATCTGTCACATTACTGGTGATGTCAGTAGTATACACATGTCTGTACATCAGCTCTGCACAGAATAAGCATTAGACATCACTGATAACGTCATCTGTCACATTACTGGTGATGTCAGTGGTATACACATGTCTGTACATCAGCTCTGCACAGAATAAGCATTAGACATCACTGATAACGTCATCTGTCACATTACTGGTGATGTCAGTGGTATACACATGTCTGTACATCAGCTCTGCACAGAATAAGCATTAGACATCACTGATAACGTCATCTGTCACATTACTGGTGATGTCAGTGGTTATACACATGTCTGTACATCAGCTCTGCACAGAATAAGCATTAGACATCACTGATAACGTCATCTGTCACATTACTGGTGATGTCAGTGGTATACACATGTCTGTACATCAGCTCTGCACAGAATAAGCATTAGACATTACTGATAACGTCATCTGTCACATTACTGGTGATGTCAGTGGTATACACATGTCTGTACATCAGCTCTGCACAGAATAAGCATTAGACATCACTGATAACGTCATCTGTCACATTACTGGTGATGTCAGTGGTATACACATGTCTGTACATCAGCTCTGCACAGAATAAGCATTAGACATCACTGATAACGTCATCTGTCACATTACTGGTGATGTCAGTGGTATACACATGTCTGTACATCAGCTCTGCACAGAATAAGCATTAGACATCACTGATAACGTCATCTGTCACATTAATGTGATGTCAGTGGTATACACATGTCTGTACATCAGCTCTGCACAGAATAAGCATAGACATCACTGATAACGTCATCTGTCACATTACTGGTGATGTCAGTGGTATACACATGTCTGTACATCAGCTCTGCACAGAATAAGCATTAGACATCACTGATAACGTCATCTGTCACATTACTGGTGATGTCAGTGGTATACACATGTCTGTACATCAGCTCTGCACAGAATAAGCATTAGACATCACTGATAACGTCATCTGTCACATTACTGGTGATGTCAGTGGTATACACATGTCTGTACATCAGCTCTGCACAGAATAAGCATTAGACATCACTGATAACGTCATCTGTCACATTACTGGTGATGTCAGTGGTATACACATGTCTGTACATCAGCTCTGCACAGAATAAGCATTAGACATCACTGATAACGTCATCTGTCACATTACTGGTGATGTCAGTGGTATACACATGTCTGTACATCAGCTCTGCACAGAATAAGCATAAGACATCACTGATAACTCATCTGTCACATTACTGGTGATGTCAGTGGTATACACATGTCTGTACATCAGCTCTGCACAGAATAAGCATTAGACATCACTGATAACGTCATCTGTCACATTACTGGTGATGTCAGTGTATACACATGTCTGTACATCAGCTCTGCACAGAATAAGCATTAGACATCACTGATAACGTCATCTGTCACATTACTGGTGATGTCAGTGGTATACACATGTCTGTACATCAGCTCTGCACAGAATAAGCATTAGACATCACTGATAACGTCATCTGTCACATTACTGGTGATGTCAGTGGTATACACATGTCTGTACATCAGCTCTGCACAGAATAAGCATAAGACATCACTGATAACGTCATCTGTCACATTACTGGTGATGTCAGTGGTATACACATGTCTGTACATCAGCTCTGCACAGAATAAGCATTAGACATCACTGATAACGTCATCTGTCACATTACTGGTGATGTCAGTGGTATACACATGTCTGTACATCATCTCTGCACAGAATAAGCATTAGACATCACTGATAACGTCATCTGTCACATTACTGGTGATGTCAGTGGTATACACATGTCTGTACATCAGCTCTGCACAGAATAAGCATTAGACATCACTGATAACGTCATCTGTCACATTACTGGTGATGTCAGTGGTATACACATGTCTGTACATCAGCTCTGCACAGAATAAGCATTAGACATCACTGATAACGTCATCTGTCACATTACTGGTGATGTCAGTGGTATACACATGTCTGTACATCAGCTCTGCACAGAATAAGCATTAGACATCACTGATAACGTCATCTGTCACATTACTGGTGATGTCAGTGGTATACACATGTCTGTACATCAGCTCTGCACAGAATAAGCATTAGACATCACTGATAACGTCATCTGTCACATTACTGGTGATGTCAGTGGTATACACATGTCTGTACATCAGCTCTGCACAGAATAAGCATTAGACATCACTGATAACGTCATCTGTCACATTACTGGTGATGTCAGTGGTATACACATGTCTGTACATCAGCTCTGCACAGAATAAGCATTAGACATCACTGATAACGTCATCTGTCACATTACTGGTGATGTCAGTGGTATACACATGTCTGTACATCAGCTCTGCACAGAATAAGCATTAGACATCACTGATAACGTCATCTGTCACATTACTGGTGATGTCAGTGGTATACACATGTCTGTACATCAGCTCTGCACAGAATAAGCATTAGACATCACTGATAACGTCATCTGTCACATTACTGGTGATGTCAGTGGTATACACATGTCTGTACATCAGCTCTGCACAGAATAAGCATTAGACATCACTGATAACGTCATCTGTCACATTACTGGTGATGTCAGTGGTATACACATGTCTGTACATCAGCTCTGCACAGAATAAGCATTAGACATCACTGATAACGTCATCTGTCACATTACTGGTGATGTCAGTGGTATACACATGTCTGTACATCAGCTCTGCACAGAATAAGCATTAGACATCACTGATAACGTCATCTGTCACATTATGGTGATGTCAGTGGTATACACATGTCTGTACATCAGCTCTGCACAGAATAAGCATTAGACATCACTGATAACGTCATCTGTCACATTACTGGTGATGTCAGTGGTATACACATGTCTGTACATCAGCTCTGCACAGAATAAGCATTAGACATCACTGATAACGTCATCTGTCACATTACTGGTGATGTCAGTGGTATACACATGTCTGTACATCAGCTCTGCACAGAATAAGCATTAGACATCACTGATAACGTCATCTGTCACATTACTGGTGATGTCAGTGGTATACACATGTCTGTACATCAGCTCTGCACAGAATAAGCATTAGACATCACTGATAACGTCATCTGTCACATTACTGGTGATGTCAGTGGTATACACATGTCTGTACATCAGCTCTGCACAGAATAAGCATTAGACATCACTGATAACGTCATCTGTCACATTACTGGTGATGTCAGTGGTATACACATGTCTGTACATCAGCTCTGCACAGAATAAGCATTAGACATCACTGATAACGTCATCTGTCACATTACTGGTGATGTCAGTGGTATACACATGTCTGTACATCAGCTCTGCACAGAATAAGCATTAGACATCACTGATAACGTCATCTGTCACATTACTGGTGATGTCAGTGGTATACACATGTCTGTACATCAGCTCTGCACAGAATAAGCATTAGACATCACTGATAACGTCATCTGTCACATTACTGGTGATGTCAGTGGTATACACATGTCTGTACATCAGCTCTGCACAGAATAAGCATTAGACATCACTGATAACGTCATCTGTCACATTACTGGTGATGTCAGTGGTATACACATGTCTGTACATCAGCTCTGCACAGAATAAGCATTAGACATCACTGATAACGTCATCTGTCACATTACTGGTGATGTCAGTGGTATACACATGTCTGTACATCAGCTCTGCACAGAATAAGCATTAGACATCACTGATAACGTCATCTGTCACATTACTGGTGATGTCAGTGGTATACACATGTCTGTACATCAGCTCTGCACAGAATAAGCATTAGACATCACTGATAACGTCATCTGTCACATTACTGGTGATGTCAGTGGTATAACACTGTCTGTACATCAGCTCTGCACAGAATAAGCATTAGACATCACTGATAACGTCATCTGTCACATTACTGGTGATGTCAGTGGTATACACATGTCTGTACATCAGCTCTGCACAGAATAAGCATTAGACATCACTGATAACGTCATCTGTCACATTACTCGGTGTTGTTCAGTGGATATACACATGTCTGTACATCAGCTCTGCACAGAATAAGCTATTAGGACATCACTGATAACGTCAATCTGTCACATTACTGGTGATGTCAGTGTATACACATGTCTGTACATCAGCTGCTGCACATGAATAAGCATTTAGACATCTCTGATTACGTCATCTGTCACATTACTGGTGATGGTCAGTGGTATACACATGTCTGTACATCAGCTCTGCACAGGAAAAAGCATTAGACATCACTGATAAAGTTCATCTGTCACATTACTAGGTGATTGTCAGTGGTATACACATGTCTGGTACATCAGCATCTGCACAGAATAAGCATTAGACATCACTGATAACGTCATCTGTCAATTAATGGGGGATGTCAGTGGTATACACATGTCTGGTACATCAGCTCTGCACAGAATAAGCATTAGACATCACTGATAACGTCATCTGTCACATTGACTGGTGATGTCAGGTGGTATACACATGTCTGTACATCAGCTCTGCGACGAGAATAAGCATTAGACATCACTGATAATGTTATCTGTCACATTACTGGTGATGTCAGTGGTATACACATGTCTGTACATCAGCTCTGCACAGAATAAGCATTAGACATCACTGATAACGTCATCTGTCACATTACTGGTGATGTCAGTAGTATACACATGTCTGTACATCAGCTCTGCACAGAATAAGCATTAGACATCACTGATAACGTCATCTGTCACATTACTGGTGATGTCAGTGGTATACACATGTCTGTACATCAGCTCTGCACAGAATAAGCATTAGACATCACTGATAACGTCATCTGTCACATTACTGGTGATGTCAGTGGTATACACATGTCTGTACATCAGCTCTGCACAGAATAAGCATTAGACATCACTGATAACGTCATCTGTCACATTACTGGTGATGTCAGTGGTATACACATGTCTGTACATCAGCTCTGCACAGAATAAGCATTAGACATCACTGATAACGTCATCTGTCACATTACTGGTGATGTCAGTGGTATACACATGTCTGTACATCAGCTCTGCCTACAGAATAAAGCATTAGACATCACTGATAACGTCAGCTGTCACATTACTGGTGATGTCAGTGGTATACCACATGTCTGTACATCAGCTCTGCACAGAATAAGCATTAGACATCACTGATAACGTCATCTGTCACATTACTGGTGATGCTCAGTGGTATACACATGTCTGTACATCAGCTCTGCACAGAATAAGCATTAGACATCACTGATAAAAGTCATCTGTCACATTACTGGTGATGTCAGTGGTATACACATGTCTGTAACACTCAGCTCTGCACAGAATAAGCATATGACATCACTGATAACGTCATCTGTCACATTACTGGTGATGTCAGTGGTATACACATGTCTGTACATCAGCTCTGCACAGAATAAGCATATGACATCACTGATAACGTCATCTGTCACATTACTGGTGATGTCAGTGGTATACACATGTCTGTACATCAGCTCTGCACAGAATAAGCATTAGACATCACTGATAACGTCATCTGTCACATTACTGGTGATGTCAGTAGTATACACATGTCTGTACATCAGCTCTGCACAGAATAAGCATTAGACATCACTGATAACGTCATCTGTCACAATTACTGGTGATGTCAGTGGTATACACATGTCTGTACATCAGCTCTGCACAGAATAAGCATTAGACATCACTGATAACGGTCATCTGTCACATTACTGGTGATGTCAGTGGTATACACATGTCTGTACATCAGCTCTGCACAGAATAAGCATATGACAATCACTGATAACGTCATCTGTCACATTACTGGTGATGTCAGTGGTATACACATGTCTGTACATCAGCTCTGCACAGAATAAGCATTAGACATCACTGATAACGTCATCTGTCACATTACTGGTGATGTCAGTGGTATACACATGTCTGTACATCAGCTCTGCACAGAATTAGCATATGACATCACTGATAACGTCATCTGTCACATTACTGGTGATGTCAGTGGTATACACATGTCTGTACATCAGCTCTGCACAGAATAAGCATATGACATCACTGATAACGTCATCTGTCACATTACTGGTGATGTCAGTGGTATACACTGTCTGTACATCAGCTCTGCCACAGAATAAGCATTAGACATCACTGATAACGTCATCTGTCACATTACTGGTGATGTCAGTGGTATACACATGTCTGTACATCAGCTCTGCACAGAATAAGCATTAGACATCACTGATAACGTCATCTGTCATATTACTGGTGAGGTCAGTGGTATACACATGTCTGTACATCAGCTCTGCACAGAATAAGCATTAGACATCACTGATAACGTCATCTGTCACATTACTGGTGATGTCAGTGGTATACACATGTCTGTACATCAGCTCTGCACAGAATAAGCTATTAGACATCACTGATAACGTCATCTGTCACATTACTGGTGATGTCAGTGTATACACATGTCTGTACATCAGCTCTGCACAGAATAAGCATTAGACATCACTGATAAGTCATCTGTCACATTACTGGTGATGTCAGTGGTATACACATGTCTGTACATCAGCTCTGCACAGAATAAGCATATAGACATCACTGATAACGTCATCTGTCACATTACTGGTGATGTCAGTGGTATACACATGTCTGTACATCAGCTCTGCACAGAATAAGCATTAGACATCAACTGATAAAGTATCTGTCACATTTACTGGTGATGTCAGTGGTATACACATGTCTGTACATCAGCTCTGCACAGAATAAGCATTAGACATCACTGATAACGTCATCTGTCACATTACTGGTGATTGTCAGTGGTATACACATGTCTGTACATCAGCTCTGCACAGAATAAGCAATTAGACATCACTGATAACGTTATCTGTCACATTACTGGTGATGTCAGTGGTATACACATGTCAGTACATCAGCTCTGCACAGAATAAGCATTAGACATCACTGATAACGTAATCTGTCACATTACTGGTGATGTCAGTGGTATACACATGTCTGTACATCAGCTCTGCACAGAATAAGCATATGACATCACTGATAACGTCATCTGTCACATTACTGGTGATGTCAGTGGTATACACATGTCTGTACATCAGCTCTGCACAGAATAAGCATTAGACATCACTGATAACGTCATCTGTCACATTACTGGTGATGTCAGTGGTATACACATGTCTGTACATCAGCTCTGCACAGAATAAGCATTAGACATCACTGATAACGTCATCTGTCACATTACTGGTGATGTCAGTGGTATACACATGTCTGTACATCAGCTCTGCACAGAATAAGCATTTGACATCACTGATAACGTCATCTGTCACATTACTGGTGATGTCAGTGGTATACACATGTCTGTACATCAGCTCTGCACAGAATAAGCATTAGACATCACTGATAACGTCATCTGTCACATTACTGGTGATGTCAGTGGTATACACATGTCTGTACATCAGCTCTGCACAGAATAAGCATTAGACAACACTGATAACGTCATCTGTCACATTACTGGTGATGTCAGTGGTATACACATGTCTGTACATCAGCTCTGCACAGAATAAGCATTAGACATCACTGATAACGTCATCTGTCACATTACTGGTGATGTCAGTGGTATACACATGTCTGTACATCAGCTCTGCACAGAATAAGCATTAGACATCACTGATAACGTCATCTGTCACATTACTGGTGATGTCAGTGGTATACACATGTCTGTACATCAGCTCTGCACAGAATAAGCATTAGACATCACTGATAACGTCATCTGTCACATTACTGGTGATGTCAGTGGTATACACATGTCTGTACATCAGCTCTGCACAGAATAAGCATTAGACATCACTGATAACGTCATCTGTCACATTACTGGTGATGTCAGTGTGATACACATGTCTGTACATCAGCTCTGCACAGAATAAGCATTAGACATCACTGATAACGTCATCTGTCACATTACTGGTGATGTCAGTGGTATACACATGTCTGTACATCAGCTCTGCACAGAATAAGCATTAGACATCACTGATAACGTCATCTGTCACATTACTGGTGATGTCAGTGGTATACACATGTCTGTACATCAGCTCTGCACAGAATAAGCATTAGACATCACTGATAACGTCATCTGTCACATTACTGGTGATGTCAGTGGTATACACATGTCTGTACATCAGCTCTGCACAGAATAAGCATTAGACATCACTGATAACGTCATCTGTCACATTACTGGTGATGTCAGTGGTATACACATGTCCTGTACATCAGCTCTGCACAGAATAAGCATTAGACATCACTGATAACGTCATCTGTCACATTACTGGTGATGTCAGTGGTATACACATGTCTGTACATCAGCTCTGCACAGAATAAGCATTAGACATCACTGATAACGTCATCTGTCACATTACTGGTGATGTCAGTGGTATACACATGTCTGTACATCAGCTCTGCACAGAATAAGCATTAGACATCACTGATAACGTCATCTGTCACATTACTGGTGATGTCAGTAGTATACACATGTCTGTACATCAGCTCTGCACAGAATAAGCATTAGACATCACTGATAACGTCATCTGTCACATTACTGGTGATGTCAGTGGTATACACATGTCTGTACATCAGCTCTGCACAGAATAAGCATTAGACATCACTGATAACGTCATCTGTCACATTACTGGTGATGTCAGTGGTATACACATGTCTGTACATCAGCTCTGCACAGAATAAGCATTAGACATCACTGATAACGTCATCTGTCACATTACTGGTGATGTCAGTGGTATACACATGTCTGTACATCAGCTCTGCACAGAATAAGCATTAGACATCACTGATAAACGTCATCTGTCACCATTACTGGTGATGTCAGTGGTATACACATGTCTGTACATCAGCTCTGCACAGAATAAGCATTAGACATCACTGATAACGTCATCTGTCACATTACTGGTGATGTCAGTGGTATACACATGTCTGTACATCAGCTCTGCACAGAATAAGCATTAGACATCACTGATAACGTCATCTGTCACATTACTGGTGATGTCAGTGGTATACACATGTCTGTACATCAGCTCTGCACAGAATAAGCATATGACATCACTGATAACGTCATCTGTCACATTACTGGTGATGTCAGTGGTATACACATGTCTGTACATCAGCTCTGCACAGAATAAGCATTAGACATCACTGATAACGTCATCTGTCACATTACTGGTGATGTCAGTGGTATACACATGTCTGTACATCAGCTCTGCACAGAATAAGCATTAGACATCACTGATAACGTCATCTGTCACATTACTGGTGATGTCAGTGGTATACACATGTCTGTACATCAGCTCTGCACAGAATAAGCATTAGACATCACTGATAACGTCATCTGTCACATTACTGGTGATGTCAGTGGTATATACACATGTCTGTACATCAGCTCTGCACAGAATAAGCATTAGACATCACTGATAACGTCATCTGTCACATTACTGGTGATGTCAGTGGTATACACATGTCTGTACATCAGCTCTGCACAGAATAAGCATTAGACATCACTGATAACATCATCTGTCACATTACTGGTGATGTCAGTGGTATACACATGTCTGTACATACAGCTCTGCACAGAATAAGCATTAGACATCACTGATAACGTCATCTGTCACATTACTGGTGATGTCCAGTGGTATACACATGTCTGTACATCAGCTCTGCACAGAATAAGCATTAGACATCACTGATAACGTCATCTGTCACATTACTGGTGATGTCAGTGGTATACACATGTCTGTACATCAGCTCTGCACAGAATAAGCATTAGACATCACTGATAACGTCATCTGTCACATTACTGGTGATGTCAGTGGTATACACATGTCTGTACATCAGCTCTGCACAGAAAGAAGCATTAGACATCACTGATAACGTCATCTGTCACATTACTGGTGATGTCAGTGGTATACACATGTCTGTACATCAGCTCTGCACAGAATAAGCATACGACATCACTGATAACGTCATCTGTCACATTACTGGTGATGTCAGTGGTATACACATGTCTGTACATCAGCTCTGCACAGAATAAGCATATGACATCACTGATAACGTATCTGTCAACATTACTGGTGATGTCAGTGGTATACACATGTCTGTACATCAGCTCTGAACCAGAATACGCTTTAGACTATCACTGATAACGTCATCTGTCACATTACTCGGTGATGTCAGTGGGTATAAACATGTCTGTACACTCAGCTCTGCACAGAATAAGCATTAGACATCACTGATAACGTCATCTGTCACATTACTGGTGATGTCAGTGGTATACAGACCTGTCTGTACTTCAGCTCTGCACAGAATAAGCATTAGACATCACTGATAACGTCATCTGTCTCATTACTGGTGATGTCAGATGGTATACACATGTCTGTACATCAGCTCTGCACAGAATAGCATTAGACATCACTGATAACGTCATCTGTCACATTACTTGGTGATGTCAGTGGTATACACATGTCTGTACATCAGCTCTGCACAGAATAAGCATATGACATCACTGATAACGTCATCTGTCACATTACTGGTGATGTCAGTGGTATACACATGTCTGTACATCAGCTCTGCACAGATAAGCATTAGACATCACTGATAACGTCATCTGTCACATTACTGGTGGATGTCAGTGGTAATACACATGTCTGTACATCAGCTCTGCACAGAATAAGCATTAGGACATCACTGATAACGTCATCTGTCACATTACTGGTGATGTCAGTGGTATACACATGTCTGTACATCAGCTCTGCACAGAATAAGCATTAGACATCACTGATAACGTCATCTGTCACATTACTGGTGATGTCAGTGGTATACACATGTCTGTACATCAGCTCTGCACAGAATAAGCATTAGACATCACTGATAACGTCATCTGTCACATTACTGGTGATGTCAGTAGGTATACACATGTCTGTACATCAGCTCTGCACAGAATAAGCATTAGACATCACTGATAACGTCATCTGTCACATTACTGGTGATGTCAGTGGTATACACATGTCTGTACATCAGCTCTGCACAGAATAAGCATTAGACATCACTGATAACGTCATCTGTCACATTACTGGTGATGTCAGTGGTATACACGTCTGTACATCAGCTCTGCACAGAATAAGCATTAGACATCACTGATAACGTCATCTGTCACATTACTGGTGATGTCAGTGGTATACACATGTCTGTACATCAGCTCTGCACAGAATAAGCATTAGACATCACTGATAACGTCATCTGTCACATTACTGGTGATGTCAGTGGTATACACATGTCTGTACATCAGCTCTGCACAGAATAAGCATTAGACATCACTGATAACGTCATCTGTCACATTACTGGTGATGTCAGTGGTATACACATGTCTGTACATCAGCTCTGCACAGAATAAGCATTAGACATCACTGATAACGTCATCTGTCACATTACTGGTGATGTCAGTGGTATACACATGTCTGTACATCAGCTCTGCACAGAATAAGCATTAGACATCACTGATAACGTTATCTGTCACATTACTGGTGATGTCAGTGGTATACACATGTCTGTACATCAGCTCTGCACAGAATAAGCATTAGACATCACTGATAACGTCATCTGTCACATTACTGGTGATGTCAGTGGTATACACATGTCTGTACATCAGCTCTGCACAGAATAAGCATTAGACATCACTGATAACGTCATCTGTCACATTACTGGTGATGTCAGTGGTATACACATGTCTGTACATCAGCTCTGCACAGAATAAGCATTAGACATCACTGATAACGTCATCTGTCACATTACTGGTGATGTCAGTAGTATACACATGTCTGTACATCAGCTCTTGCACAGAATAAGCATTAGACATCACTGATAACGTCATCTGTCACATTACTGGTGATGTCAGTGGTATACACATGTCTGTACATCAGCTCTGCACAGAATAAGCATTAGACATCACTGATAACGTCATCTGTCACATTACTGGTGATGTCAGTGGTAACACCATGTCTGTACATCAGCTCTGCACAGAATAAGCATTAGACACACTGATAAACGTCATCTGTCACATTACTGGTGATGTCAGTGGTATACACACTTGTCTGTACATCAGCTCTGCACAGAATAAGCATTAGACATCACTGATAAGTCATCTGTCACATTACTCGGTGATGTCAGTAGTATACACATGTCTGTACATCAGCTCTGCACAGAATAAGCATAGACATCACTGATAACGTCATCTGTCACATACTGGTGATGTCAGTTGTATCACATGTCTGTACATCAGCTTGCACGAATAAGCATTAGACATCACTGAATAACGTCATCTGTCACATACTTACTGGTGATGTCAGTGCGTATCACACATGTCTGTAATCAGCTCTGCACAGAATAAGCATTAGACATCACTGATAAACGTCATCTGTCACAATACTGGTCGATGTCAGTGGTATACACATGTCTGTACATCAGCATCTGCACAGAATATGCATTATGACATCACTGATAACGTCATCTGTCACATTACTCGGTGATGTCAGTGGTATTACCACATGTCTGTACATCAGCTTCTGCACAGATTTAGCCTATGACATCACCTGATAACGACCCATCTGTCACATTACTGGTAGATGTCAGTGGTATACACATGTCTGTACATCAAGCTCTGCACAGAATAAGCATTAGACATCACTGGATAACGTCATCTGTCACATTTACTGGTGATGTCAGTGGTATACACATGTCTGTAACATCAGCTCTACCACTGAATAAGCATTAGACATCACTGATAACGTCATCTGTCACATTACTGGTGATGTCAGTGGTATACACATGTCTGTACATCAGCTCTGCACAGAATAAGCATATGACATCACTGATAACGTCATCTGTCACATTACTGGTGATGTCAGTGGTATACACATGTCTGTACATCAGCTCTGCACAGAATAAGCATTAGACATCACTGATAACGTCATCTGTCACATTACTGGTGATGTCAGTGGTATACACATGTCTGTACATCAGCTCTGCACAGAATAAGCATATAGACATCACTGATAACGTCATCTGTCACATTACTGGTGATGTCAGTGGTATACACATGTCTGTACATCAGCTCTGCACAGAATAAGCATATGACATCACTGATAACGTCATCTGTCACATTACTGGTGATGTCAGTGGTATACACATGTCTGTACATCAGCTCTGCACAGAATAAGCATTAGACATCACTGATAACGTCATCTGTCACATTACTGGTGATGTCAGTGGTATACACATGTCTGTACATCAGCTCTGCACAGAATAAGCATTAGACATCACTGATAACGTCATCTGTCACATTACTGGTGATGTCAGTGGTATACACATGTCTGTACATCAGATCTGCACAGAATAAGCATTAGACATCCACTGATAACGTCATCTGTCACATTACTGTTGATGTCAGTGGTATACACTTGTCTGTACATCAGCTCTGAACAGAATAAGCATTATGACATCACTGATAACGTAATCTGTCACATTACTGGTGATGTCAGTGGTATACACATGTCTGTACATCAGCTCTGCACAGAATAAGCATTAGACATCACTGATAACGTCATCTGTCACATTAATGGTGATGTCAGTGGTATCACATGTCTGTACATCAGCTCTGCACAGAATAAGCATTAGACATCACTGATAACGTCATCTGTCACATTACTGGTGATGTCAGTGGTATACACATGTCTGTACATCAGCTCTGCACAGAATAAGCATTAGACATCACTGATAACGTCATCTGTCACATTACTGGTGATGTCAGTGGTTTTACACATGTCTGTACATCAGCTCTGCACAGAATAAGCATTAGACATCACTGATAACGTCATCTGTCACATTACTGGTGATGTCAGTGGTATACACATGTCTGTACATCAGCTCTGCACAGAATAAGCATATGACATCACTGATAACGTCATCTGTCACATTACTGGTGATGTCAGTGGTATACACATGTCTGTACATCAGCTCTGCACAGAATAAGCATTAGACAATCACTGATAAAGTCATCTGTCACCATTACTGGTGACTGTCAGTAGGTATCCACAATGTCTAGTACATCAGCTCTGCAACAGAATAACGCATAAGACATCACTGATAACGTCATCTGTCACATTACTGGTGATGTCAGTGGTATACACATGTCTGTACATCAGCTCTGCACAGAATAAGCATTAGACATCACTGATAACGTCATCTGTCACATTACTGGTGATGTCAGTAGTATACACATGTCTGTACATCAGCTCTGCACAGAATAAGCATATGACATCACTGATAACGTCATCTGTCACATTACTGGTGATGTCAGTGGTATACACATGTCTGTACATCAGCTCTGCACAGAATAAGCATTAGACATCACTGATAACGTCATCTGTCACATTACTGGTGATGTCAGTGGTATACACATGTCTGTACATCAGCTCTGCACAGAATAAGCATTTGACATCACTGATAACGTCATCTGTCACATTACTGGTGATGTCCGGTGGTATACACATGTCTGTACATCAGCTCTGCACAGAATAAGCATTATGACATCACTGATAACGTCATCTGTCACATTACTGGTGATGTCAGTGGTATACACATGTCTGTACATCAGCTCTGCACAGAATAAGCATTAGACATCACTGATAACGTCATCTGTCACATTACTGGTGATGTCAGTGGTATACACATGTCTGTACATCAGCTCTGCACAGAATAAGCATATGACATCACTGATAACGTCATCTGTCACATTACTGGTGATGTCAGTGGTATACACATGTCTGTACATCAGCTCTGCACAGAATAAGCATTAGACATCACTGATAACGTCATCTGTCACATTACTGGTGATGTCAGTGGTATACACATGTCTGTACATCAGCTCTGCACAGAATAAGCATATGACATCACTGATAACGTCATCTGTCACATTACTGGTGATGTCAGTGGTATACACATGTCTGTACATCAGCTCTGCACAGAATAAGCATTAGACATCACTGATAACGTCATCTGTCACATTACTGGTGATGTCAGTGGTATACACATGTCTGTACATCAGCTCTGCACAGAATAAGCATTAGACATCACTGATAACGTCATCTGTCACATTACTGGTGATGTCAGTGGTATACACATGTCTGTACATCAGCTCTGCACAGAATAAGCATTAGACATCACTGATAACGTCATCTGTCACATTACTGGTGATGTCAGTGGTATACACATGTCTGTACATCAGCTCTGCACAGAATAAGCATTAGACATCACTGATAACGTCATCTGTCACATTACTGGTGATGTCAGTGGTATACACATGTCTGTACATCAGCTCTGCACAGAATAAGCATTAGACATCACTGATAACGTCATCTGTCACATTACTGGTGATGTCAGTGGTATACACATGTCTGTACATCAGCTCTGCACAGAATAAGCATTAGACATCACTGATAACGTCATCTGTCACATTACTGGTGATGTCAGTGGTATACACATGTCTGTACATCAGCTCTGCACAGAATAAGCATTAGACATCACTGATAACGTCATCTGTCACATTACTGGTGATGTCAGTGGTATACACATGTCTGTACATCAGCTCTGCACAGAATAAGCATTAGACATCACTGATAACGTCATCTGTCACATTACTGGTGATGTCAGTGGTATACACATGTCTGTACATCAGCTCTGCACAGAATAAGCATTAGACATCACTGATAACATCATCTGTCACATTACTGGTGATGTCAGTGGTATACACATGTCTGTACATCAGCTCTGCACAGAATAAGCATTAGACATCACTGATAACGTCATCTGTCACATTACTGGTGATGTCAGTGGTATACACATGTCTGTACATCAGCTCTGCACAGAATAAGCATATGACATCACTGATAACGTCATCTGTCACATTACTGGTGATGTCAGTGGTATACACATGTCTGTACATCAGCTCTGCACAGAATAAGCATTAGACATCACTGATAACGTCATCTGTCACATTACTGGTGATGTCAGTGGTATACACATGTCTGTACATCAGCTCCTGCAACAGAATAAGCATTAGACATCACTGATAACGTCATCTGTCACATTTACTGGTGATGTCAGTGGTAATACACATGTCTGTACATCAGCTCTGCACAGAATAAGCTATTAGACATCACTGATAACGTCATCTGTCACATTACTGGTGATGTCAGTGGTATACACATGTCTGTACATCAGCTCTGCACAGGAATAAGCATATGACATCACTGATAACGTCATCTGTCACATTACTGGTGATGTCAGTGGTATACACATGTCTGTACATCAGCTCTGCACAGAATAAGCATTAGACATCACTGATAACGTCATCTGTCACATTACTGGTGATGTCAGTGGTATACACAAGTCTGTACATCAGCTCTGCACAGAATAAGCATTAGACATCACTGATAACGTCATCTGTCACATTACTGGTGATGTCAGTGGTATACACATGTCCTGGACATCAGCTCTGCACAGAATAAGCCATTAGACATCACTGATAACGTCATCTGTCCACATTACTGGTGATGTCAGTGGTAGACACGATGGTCTGTACATCAGCTCTGGCACAGAATTAGCAATATGACATCACTGATAACGTCATCGGTCACATGACTGGTGATGTCAGTGGTATACCACTTCTGTACATCAGCGCTGCACTGAATAAGACAGTAGAACAGTCACTGATAACAGCATCGGTCCACTTTACGTGGTGATGTCAGTGGTTAGTACACTATGTCTTGGACATCAGCTCTGCACAAATAAGCATTAGACATCACTTGATTACCTCATCTGTCACATTACGTGGTGAGGTCAGTGGTATACACCATGTCTGTAGCAGCAGATCTGCACAGAAGAAGCATTATGACATCATCTGATTACGTCATCTGTACACATTACTGGTGGGATATGCTCAGTTGTAGTCACATGTCTGTACAATGCAGCTCTCTGCAACAGAATAGCACTTAGACATCACTGAAATCGTCATCTGTCACATGACTGGTGAGGTCAGTGTATATCACAAGGTCCTGTACATCAGCTCGGCACAAATAGCATTAGACATCACTGATAACGTCATCTGTCACATTACTGGTGATGTCAGTGGTATACACATGTCTGTACATCACTCTGCACAGAATAAGCATTAGACATCACTGATAACGTCATCTGTCACATTACGGGTGATGTCAGTGGTATAACACATGTCTGTACATCAGCTCTGCACAGAATAAGCATTAGACATCACTGATAACGTCATCTGTCACATTACTGGTGATGGTCAGTGGTATACACATGTCTGTACATCAGCTCTGCACAGAATAGCATCTAGACATCACTGATAACGTCATCTGTCACATTACTGGTGATGTCAGTGGTATACACATGTCTGTAATCAGCATCTGCACAGAATAAGCATATGACATCACTGATAACGTCAATCTGTCACATTACTGGTGATGTCAGTGGTATACACATGTCTGTACATCAGCTCTGCACAGAATAAGCATTAGACATCCATGATAAGTCATCTGTCACATTACTGGTGATGTCAGTGGTATACACATGTCTGTACAATCAGCTCTGCACAGATAAGCATTATGACATCACTGATAACGTCATCTGTCACATTACTGGTGATGTCATTGGTAATACACAAAGTCTGTACATCAGCTCTGCACAGAATAAGCATTAGACATCACTGATAACGTTCATCTGTCACATTACTGGTGATGTCAGTGTTATACACATGTCTGTACATCAGCTCTGCACAGAATAAGCATTAGACATCACTGATAACGTCATCTGTCACATTAATGGTGATGTCAGTGGTATACACATGTCTGTACATCAGATCTGCACAGAATAAGCACTATGACATCACTGATAACGTCATCTGTCACATTACTGGTGTGTCAGTGGTATACACATGTCTGTACATCAGCTCTGCACAGAATAAGCATTAGACCATCACTGATAACGTCATCTGTCACATTACTGGTGATGTCAGTGGTATACACATGTCTGTACATCAGCTCTGCACAGAATAAGCATTAGACATCACTGATAACGTCATCTGTCACATTACTGGTGATGTCAGTGGTATACACATGTCTGTACATCAGCTCTGCACAGAAGCATTAGAGCACTGATACGTCATCTGTCACATTACTGGGTGATGTAACATGTCTGTCATCTGTAACATTAACTACGTCTGTAAACATTACTGGTAGATGTCAGTGGTATACACTTGTCTGTACATCAGCTCTGCACAGAATAAGCATTAGACATCACTGATAACTTCATCTGTCACATTACTGGTGATGTCAGTGGTATACACATGTCTGTACATCAGCTCTGCACAGAATAAGCATTAGACATCACTGATAACGTCATCTGTCACATTACTGGTGATGTCAAGTGGTATACACATGTCTGTACATCAGCTCTGCACAGAATAAGCATTAGACATCACTGATAACGTCATCTGTCACATTACTGGTGATGTCAGTGGTATACACATGTCTGTACATCAGCTCTGCACAGAATAAGCATTAGACATCACTGATAACGTCATCTGTCACATTACTGGTGATGTCAGTGGTATACACATGTCTGTACATCAGCTCTGCACAGAATAAGCATTAGACATCACTGATAACGTCATCTGTCACATTACTGGTGATGTCAGTGGTATACACATGTCTGTACATCAGCTCTGCACAGAATAAGCATTAGACATCACTGATAACGTCATCTGTCACATTACTGGTGATGTCAGTGGTATACACATGTCTGTACATCAGCTCTGCACAGAATAAGCATTAGACATCACTGATAACGTCATCTGTCACATTACTGGTGATGTCAGTGGTATACACATGTCTGTACATCAGCTCTGCACAGAATAAGCATTAGACATCACTGATAACGTCATCTGTCACATTACTGGTGATGTCAGTGGTATACACATGTCTGTACATCAGCTCTGCACAGAATAAGCATTAGACATCACTGATAACGTCATCTGTCACATTACTGGTGATGTCAGTGGTATACACATGTCTGTACATCAGCTCTGCACAGAATAAGCATTAGACATCACTGATAACGTCATCTGTCACATTACTGGTGATGTCAGTGGTATACACATGTCTGTACATCAGCTCTGCACAGAATAAGCATTAGACATCACTGATAACGTCATCTGTCACATTACTGGTGATGTCAGTGGTATACACATGTCTGTACATCAGATCTGCACAGAATAAGCATTAGACATCACTGATAACGTCATCTGTCACATTACTGGTGATGTCAGTGGTATACACATGTCTGTACATCAGCTCTGCACAGAATAAGCATTTGACATCACTGATAACGTCATCTGTCACATTACTGGTGATGTCAGTGGTATACACATGTCTGTACATCAGCTCTGCACAGAATAAGCATTAGACATCACTGATAACGTCATCTGTCACATTACTGGTGATGTCAGTGGTATACACATGTCTGTACATCAGCTCTGCACAGAATAAGCATTAGACATCACTGATAACGTCATCTGTCACATTACTGGTGATGTCAGTGGTATACACATGTCTGTACATCAGCTCTGCACAGAATAAGCATATGACATCACTGATAACGTCATCTGTCACATTACTGGTGATGTCAGTGGTATACACATGTCTGTACATCAGCTCTGCACAGAATAAGCATTAGACATCACTGATAACGTCATCTGTCACATTACTGGTGATGTCAGTAGTATACACACGTCTGTACATCAGCTCTGCACAGAATAAGCATTAGACATCACTGATAACGTCATCTGTCACATTACTGGTGATGTCAGTGGTATACACATGTCTGTACATCAGCTCTGCACAGAATAAGCATTAGACATCACTGATAACGTCATCTGTCACATTACTGGTGATGTCAGTGGTATACACATGTCTGTACATCAGCTCTGCACAGAATAAGCATTAGACATCACTGATAACGTCATCTGTCACATTACTGGTGATGTCAGTGGTATACACATGTCTGTACATCAGCTCTGCACAGAATAAGCATTAGACATCACTGATAACGTCATCTGTCACATTACTGGTGATGTCAGTGGTATACACATGTCTGTACATCAGCTCTGCACAGAATAAGCATTAGACATCACTGATAACGTCATCTGTCACATTACTGGTGATGTCAGTGGTATACACATGTCTGTACATCAGCTCTGCACAGAATAAGCATTAGACATCACTGATAACGTCATCTGTCATATTACTGGTGATGTCAGTAGTATACACATGTCTGTACATCAGCTCTGCACAGAATAAGCATTAGACATCACTGATAACATCATCTGTCACATTACTGGTGATGTCAGTGGTATACACATGTCTGTACATCAGCTCTGCACAGAATAAGCATTAGACATCACTGATAACGTCATCTGTCACATTACTGGTGATGTCAGTGGTATACACATGTCTGTACATCAGCTCTGCACAGAATAAGCATTTGATATCACTGATAACGTCATCTGTCACATTACTGGTGATGTCAGTGGTATACACATGTCTGTACATCAGCTCTGCACAGAATAAGCATTAGACATCACTGATAACGTCATCTGTCACATTACTGGTGATGTCAGTGGTATACACATGTCTGTACATCAGCTCTGCACAGAATAAGCATATGACATCACTGATAACATCATCTGTCACATTACTGGTGATGTCAGTGGTATACACATGTCTGTACATCAGCTCTGCACAGAATAAGCATTAGACATCACTGATAACGTCATCTGTCATATTACTGGTGATGTCAGTAGTATACACATGTCTGTACATCAGATCTGCACAGAATAAGCATTAGACATCACTGATAACGTCATCTGTCACATTACTGGTGATGTCAGTGGTATACACATGTCTGTACATCAGCTCTGCACAGAATAAGCATTAGACATCACTGATAACGTCATCTGTCACATTACTGGTGATGTCAGTGGTATACACATGTCTGTACATCAGCTCTGCACAGAATAAGCATTAGACATCACTGATAACGTCATCTGTCACATTACTGGTGATGTCAGTGGTATACACATGTCTGTACATAAACTCTGCACAGAATAAGCATTAGACATCACTGATAACGTCATCTGTCACATTACTGGTGATGTCAGTGGTATACACATGTCTGTACATCAGCTCTGCACAGAATTAGCATTAGACATCACTGATAACATCATCTGTCACATTACTGATGATGTCAGTAGTATACACATGTCTGTACATCAGCTCTGCACAGAATAAGCATATGACATCACTGATAATGTCATCTGTCACATTACTGGTGATGTCAGTGGTATACACATGTCTGTACATCAGCTCTGCACAGAATAAGCATTAGACATCACTGATAATGTTATCTGTCACATTACTGGGGATGTCAGTGGTATACACATGTCTGTACATCAGCTCTGCACAGAATAAGCATTAGACATCACTGATAATGTTATCTGTCACATTACTGGGGATGACGTGCCGGGTTAGCGACAGTCATGAGCAAATAAAGCTGCTCTGTTGTCACTCAAAGTACTGTCTGCTCATCATGAGGTGTCACTGCAGCAAAATAGAGCCCTACACACACATTACTCAGCAGCCAAGTACCGCCAGCAGGCGGACATTAAGGGGACAATAAAATCTGTTTTTTAATATATTCAAAGGATCCATTCACAATTGAGTACCGCATTACTGAGGTCTGTGCACAACACTCAATGTTCATACACACTTTATTTAGGTACACCTTGCTAGTACCGGGTTGGACCCTCTTTTGTCTTCAGAACTACCTTAATTCTTCATGGCATAGATTCAACGAGGTGTTGTAAACATTCCTCAGAGATTTTGGTCCATATTGACATGATAGCATCACGCAGTTGCTACAGATTTGTCAGCTACACATCCATGATGCAAATCTCCCGTTCCACCACATCCCAAAGGTGCTCTATTGGATTGAGATCTGGTGACTGTGGAGGCCATTGGAGAACAGGGAACTCATTGTCATAATCAAGAAACCAGTTTGAGATGATTTGAGCTTTGTGACATGGTGCATTATCCTGCTGGAAGTAGCCATACAATACTCAGGTTGGCCGTGGCGTTTAAACGATGCTCAATTGGTACTAAGGGGCCCAAAGTATGCCAAGAAAATATCCCCACACCATTATACCACAACCACCAGTCTGAACCGTTGATACAAGGCAGCATGCTTTCATGTTGTATACAGCAAATTCTGACCCTACCATCTAAATGTCACAGCTGAAATCGAGACTCATCAGACCAGACAACGTACATAAGGTCTGCACACACAATAAATGTTTATATATGCACAGTATATATCAGTAATTAGTGCTACATTACATAAGGTCTGCACACACAATAAATGTTTATATATGCACAGTATATATCAGTAATTAAGTGCCGCATTTACAAAAGGTCTGCACACACAAATATTTATATGTGCACAGTATATATCGGTAATTAAGCACCACATTACAAAAGGTCTGCACACACAATTATTTATATGTGCACAGTATATATCGGTAATTAAGCGCCACATTACAAAAGGTCTGCACACACAATTATTTATATGTGCACAGTATATATCGGTAATTAAGCGCCACATTACAAAAGGTCTGTGCACACAAATATATATATATATATACACATACACACTGTGAGGCAGCAACTGGTTAAATCTTGGATCACAACTGCAGAGAGAGAGTGGAAAAGGAAGAACCACAAGTTTGTTTTTATGGTTCACTGGTTACAAGAGATAACCTTGTAAAAGTCCTTTATGCAGGTAAACAACAAATATTAATTGTGGAAGAAATTGTCTGCAAAGTAAAGTCTTAGGGGTTACAACTTCTTCTTTGATGTAATAACGTTATAGTAGTAGGAACAGGTTAATTGCCAAAATATCAGAGAGGACAGAGGAGAACACTTACGGAGACTCTTCGTGACGTCACAGGAGGGTGTACGAGCTTCGACCAATAGGAAACGTTGAATTGCTGACAAGCTGCTGTGGAGTGTGAACGCCCGGAGCTAGCGGCTTGAGCCAGAAGGTCCTCGGCAAACAGACACTATCCGTTTGGATGTAATACGGTGAAGGTAATACAAGGCAAGTAGGAGGAAACTGGGCAATGAGGAGGACTGCTACTGAGGTTAGGAGAGACAGTGTAAATCCGTAGAAAGCGGCAGATTGCAGAGATGCAAATATGAACTCCCAATAAAATTCCTTGAAGCTGTTCTTTAATACTATGCAGGGTTTGGTGTGGAAAGTAAAGTTCCTTTTAGTAGATAATCCTATTTTAGGTTTAAGTAGTTCAACTGGGAATCAGCCAACGAGTTGTGGTAGAAGCCTTGTTCTGACGAAGTTAATGCTACTAAAACACAGCAATTATTGGCAGATTGCCAAGAGGATCATGGGGCTTTATAGAGGAGGCTTAAAGGAACAAGCCCCTAACCAGTCACATGACATACACACAGTATATATCAGTAATTACCTTATTTTCGCTCCATAAGACGCACCTGACCATAAGACGCACATAGTTTTTAGAGGAGGAAAACAAGAAAAAAAATATTCTGAATCAAATGGTGTAGTAAACTATTTAATAAACTATAACACAATAATAGAACAGTCAACAGTGGAATAAAGAACCATCATCAGTGTCATTAACAAATGAAGAGAGACTTTAAACTTTCAAGTACTCTTCTAGTCTGTGTACCCCAAGAACTCTGAATCACTAGAGTCAGAATTTAAGAAGCTGAGATCACAAACATCACTTTCTTCAACTTCAGCTAAGAAATCATCTTCGGTTCCATCAGAAAAGCATTGCTAATGCCACATTTTTTGAATGACTGTACAACGATTTCCTCCTTCACTGAGTGCCATGATGTTTTCACCCATTCACACACTTGAGTGATAGAGGGCCTCTTCATTCGTCCAGCAGGTGTCAGATCATGATTACCAGCAGCCATCCATTTGTTCCACTCTTCTCACATAAAGACCTTAAATGGTTTGTTGATAGAAACGTCGAGAGGTTGCAGCTGGCTGGTAAGACCTCCCGGAATTACAGCTAGATGAGTCTTTACTTCTTTAAAGCACTTTTTTGTAGTTTCGCTAATATGTGCTCTAAACTGGTCAAGCACTAATAAGGCAGGTTTTTTCAGAAGCCCTCTAGGACGTTTGTACCACACTTTTTCAAGCCATACACTCATTCCATTTTCGGCCATCCATCCTTTCTCATGAACATGTACAACAACTCTTGGAATCACTTCTTTTGGAAATGTTTTCCTTTTGAAAATTAACATGGGTGGCAATTTGGTGCCGTCTGCACAGCAAGACAACACAACCGTGTAATGGGTTTTCTCATGTCCGGAGGTTTTCACAGTGATAGTTTTGGCACCTTTCAGATCAACAGTCCTATTAGATGGCACATCAAAGGTTAGCGGGACTTCATCCATATTCCCAATCTTGCCAATTTCAAACCCATTTTTCTTCCTAGCATCAATTACAAATTTATAAAAAAAAGACAGAATCTAATTTTCATATTCTTCTGGCATTGTTTGCGCAATTCTAGTTTTTGTGCGCATAGCAAGGCCACATCGCCTCATAAACCTGTAGCACCACGATGGTGATCCAGTAAAATCATGAATACCTTTCTCTACAGCAATGCGTTTGGCTTCATATATTATCATTTTTGTAGAGACTGATAAGCCATTATTCCGGTGATGTGTGATCCATTCTTTCATGGTCACGTCTAACTGTGGCCACTTTGCAGCATGCCCACGAAAAGTGTGCTTACTTTTTTGCGCTTTTTGCAGCTGATCCTCCTGTTTCCTCCACTCTCATCATTTTTTCAGTTGGAGGTGGCCCAAAATGTCTCTCTGCTGCTCTGTTTCCATGCTCCTTTGCATATTTTACTACCTCTAGTTTAAAAGGAATCCTATATGCGATTCTTTTCTGCTTTATCATCTTTGTACGGGGGAGGTTTTCTGCAAGAAAATACAGTGATGAAGAAACTGTCAGTAATGTACCAGTATCTCCAATGTTTACCACTGAGCGCTGACCATTTGCGTTATCTCTGAGCATGGTCTTACCATAATTCAGAAAACACACTCTGGTGGCACAAATCAAATAGAATTGCATCCATATTAAAGAAATATTACCGTAAATAGAATTGCATCCATATTAAAGAAATATTACGGTAAATAGAATTGCATCCATATTAAAGAAATATTACGGTAAATAGAATTGCATCCATATTAAAGAAATATTACGGTAAATAGAATTTCATCCATATTAAAAACATATATTACGGTAAATAGAATTGCATCCATATTAAAGTACGGTAAGAATGTACAACTCTGCCTCCTTCCCTCCTCCATGCCGCATAATCTCAGTATGCGTCCCTGCTTTTCACCCCTGCACTTGGCTCCAGGGCACACACATTTGCTCCATAAGACTTGTACACACTGTGATTGTGTTTGGTGAATAGAAATGTTTTGTGGAGGCTTTTAAAGTTTGAAATGAAATAAAGCATCTTGGATTTATACATACGGTAGATTTTGACTTCTGGACTTTCTGGGATATATACGGTAGTGCGCTACGGCGAGGATACATTTTGCCGCCCCCCACCCCGCCATGATTACCGGTACATACCATCCCCATTGCTAGTTAAAGGGATATGAAACACCATTTTTTTTCTTTCATAATTCAGACAGAGCATGCAATGTTAAGCAAATTTCTACTGTAATTTACCGTACTCCTATTATCAATTTTGTTTCTTCTCTTGCTATCTGTATTTAAAAAGTAGGACTGAAAGGTTAGGAGCCTTCTCATTTTTGGTTCAGCACCTGAGTAGCTCTTGCTACCGTAATTGGTGGCTAAAATCAAACATACCGGTATACCGTATATAAATAAATAAAGGACTGTAATGTTTACAGTAACTACCGGTATATACAGGTAACATGTCATTAGGTGCCCTGGGTCGAACAATTTATATTTCATGATGCCTGATGTGCCAAGGGGAGGGGGCTAACTCTAACCCTAACCCTAATAACCCTAAACCGAATAACCCTAAACCCTAATAACCTAAACCATAACCCTAGTAACCTAAACCCTAATAACCCTAACCCGAATTCTGGTAACCCTAATAACCTAACCCTAATAACCTAAACCCTAATAACCCTAACCCAAATACCGGTAACCCTAACCCTAATAACCTAACCCTAATAACCTAAACCCTAATAACCCTAACCCTAATAACCCTAACCCGAATACCGGTAACCCTAATAACCTAAACCCTAACCCTAATAACCTAAACCCTAACCATAAACCCTAACCGGCAGTGCCAATTTTTAAAACATTAAGGTTTTACAGTAAATTTACAGTAAATTCTTACCGGTATATATATATAAAAAAAAAGGTCAGAGCATTTTTTGGCAGCATATGGCTCACCTGTTGCTTTCACAGTAGCACTAGCTGCAGATCCCCGGGCCTTTACACAGCAGCTTCCGGTTCACTCGGATCAGCCCCCATGCTCCCGCAGACACTGTGCAGCACTTACTCTTTCAGGATCACAGATACCAGTAACCTGCACCCGGCACGCAGGAAGTGGAGCAGGACAGTGCAACCATTTACCGGTGATGTGACACCATCACAACTGTTTTCCCTGCTGCTCTGACTGCAGCAACTGCCAACATAATTACCCGGTACCAGTATTATTACAGTAAGCGCAGGGCATTCACTCTATTATTATGGTAAATACAGGTAGCGTAAAAATGTAAACACAGGGCCTGCATTCGCTCCATAAGACGAACAGACATTTCTCCTTACTTTTGAGGGGGGGAAAAAGTGCGTCTTATGGAGCAAAAAATATGGTAAGTGCTGCATTAAAAAAAAGGTCTACACACGCTATAAATGGTTATATATGCACAGTATATATCAGTAATTAAGCGCCACATTACAAAAGGTCTGCACACGCTATAAATGTTTATATATGCACAGTATATATCAGTAATTAAGTGTCACATTACATACGATCTGCACACACAATAAATGTTTATATATGCACAGTATACAGCAGTAATTAAGCGCTACATTACATAAGGTCTGCACACACAATAAATGTTTATATATGCACAGTATATATCAGTAATTAAGTGTCACATTACATACGATCTGCACACACAATAAATGTTTATATATGCACAGTATACAGCAGTAATTAAGCGCTACATTACATAAGGTCTGCACACACGATAAATGTTTATATATGCACAGTATATATCAGTAATTAAGTGCCACATTACAAAAGGTCTGCACACGCTATAAATGTTTTTATATGCACAGTATATATCAGTAATTATTAATTTACAAAAGGTCTGCACACACAATAAATGTTTTTATATGCACAGTATATATCAGTAATTAAGTCATTTACAAAAGGTCTGCACACACAATAAATGTTTATATATGCACAGTATATATTGGTAATTAAGTAATTTACAAAAGGTCTGCACACGCTATAAATGGTTATATATGCACAGTATATATCAGTAGTTAAGCGCCACATTACATAAGGTCTGCACACGCTATAAATGGTTATATATGCACAGTACATATCAGTAATTAAGTGCTACATTACATAAGGTCTGCACACACAATAAATGTTTATATATGCACAGTATATATCAGTAATTAAGTGCCGCATTACATAAGGTCTGCACACACAATAAATGTTTATTTATGCACAGTATATATCAGTAATTAAGTGCCACATTACATAAGGTCTGCACACACAATAAATGTTTATTTATGCACAGTATATATCGGTAATTAATGCTACATTACATAAGGTCTGCACACACAATAAATGTTTACATATGCACAGTATATATCAGTAATTAAGCGCCACATTACATAAGGTCTGCACACACAATAAATGTTTATATATGCACAGTATATATCAGTAATTCATGCTGCATTATATAAGGTCTGCACACGCTATAAATGTTTATATATGCACAGTATATATCAGTAATTAAGTGCTACATTACATAAGGTCTGCACACACAATAAATGTTTATATATGTACAGTATATATCAGTAATTATTAATTTACAAAAGGTCTGCACACACAATAAATGTTTATACATGCACAGTATATATCAGTAATTAAGTAATTTACAAAAGGTCTGCACACGCTATAAATGGTTATATATGCACAGTATATATCAGTAATTAAGCACCACATTACAAAAGGTCTGCACACGCTATAAATGTTTATATATGCCCAGTATATATCAGCACAGTAATTATTAATTTACAAAAGGTCTGCACACACAATAAATGTTTATATATGCACAGTATATATCAGTAATTAAGTAATTTACAAAAGGTCTGCACACGCTATAAATGTTTAAATATGCACAGTATATATCAGTAATTAAGTAATTTACAAATGGTCTGCACATACAATAAATGTTTATATATGCACAGTATATATCAGTAATTAAGTGCTGCATTACATAAGGTCTGCACACACAATAAATGTTTATATATGCACAGTACATATCAGTAATTAAGTGCTGCATTGCATAAGGTCTGCACACACAATAAATGTTTATATATGTACAGTATATATCAGTAATTAGTGCCGCATTACATAAGGTCTGCACACACTATAATGTTTATATATGCACAGTATATATCAGTAATTAGTGCGGCATTACATAAGGTCTGCACACACTATAATGTTTATATATGCACAGTATATATTGGTTATTAAAGGGACAGTCAACCATAGAATTGTTATTGTTTTAAAAGATAGATAATCTCTTCATTACCCATTCCCCAGTTTTGCATAACCAACACAGTTATATTAATGTACTTTTTACCTTTGTGATTACCTTGTATCTAGGAACCTTCTTCCAGCCCCTGATCACATGACTGTGACTGTTTATTATCTATTGTCTTAAATTTAGCATTGTATTGTGCTAGATCTTAAATAACTTTCTGTGCCTGAACACAGTGTTATCTATATAGCCCACGTGTACTTTCTGTCTTTTTGTGTTGAAAAGAGATTTAAAAGGCATGTGATAAGAGGCAGCCCTCAAAGGCTTAGAAATTAGCATATGAGCCTACCTATGTTTAGTTTAAACTAAGAATACCAAGAGAAAAAAGCAAATTTGATGATAAAAGTAAATTGGAAAGTCAATTAAAATTAAAAGTCCTATCTGAATAATGAAAGTTTAATTTATACTTGACTGTCCCTTTAAGTAATTTACAAAAGGTCTGTGCACACAAATATATATATATTGTAACAAGAACACTTTTAACCACAGTCTTCTATGGCAAAAATGCAGCACAGGACAGTCCACTGTAATTTAAATGACTTTTATTTTTCACAACAACAAAGAGGCAGCTCAGGTTTTTCCCCATCTGTGTAAATTACCTTTCTTAGCATACTTTTGAGAGTTTTCTTTCCACTGAACCATCAGTCTGAGGGTGATATACTGAAGTCCTTAGTTGTTTTATGCCAAACAACTTGCACAATTCTGTTATAACCCTGGACATAAATGGAGTTCTTTGGTCTGTCAAAATTTCATTAGGTATCCCGACCCTGCAAAACATTAGCATGAGTTCTCTTGCTATGGACTTTGCAGAGCTGTTACGAATGGGAACTGCCTCAGGATAGCGTGTAGCTTAATCAAGAATTACCAGTATATACTGATGTCCTCTAGCAGATTTAACCAGCGAACCCACCAAGTCCATAGCAATTCTTACAAAAGGCACATCAATTATAGGCAAGGGCACTAAAGGGTTACGAAAATCTTTAGCAGGAGCTGTGAGTTGACACTTAGGGCATGAAGCACAATAATCCTTGATGGCTACAAATATCCCTGGCCAATAAAACCTTTTCAAGAACTCTCTCTTTGGTTTTCTCAACTCCCAAATGCCCCCCTAGAATGTGGTTATGTGCAAGATTTAATACAGTGCTTCTAAAGGTCTGGGGCACCAAAAGTTGTTTAACAATGTCTGTCCCTTTCTTTTCTACACAATATACCAAATCATTAACTGCTTCAAAATAAGGATAGGGTAATACATTTCCTGGCTGTGTCACAACATCATTTATAACCCTGATATTATTTCTTGCCTGTACCAATGTTGGATCCTCCCATTGAGCTTTTTTAAAATTACCAGGGCCACCAACCAGATCTATCAAATCATCAATATTTTCTGAGCTAATACTCGGTACTTCATTACTCTGAGAAGGTTGATCACCTACTAATACAGGCATAGGGCAATAAATCTTATTTTTCTCCTTTTCAATGGAAACCCCTTCCAAATCAGTTTCAGAGAAAGGAAATACATAAATATCAGAAGTTTGACATATTTCTGGAGATTCCCATAACTCCAGAAATATTGGAAAATCTCTCCCCATCTCCACCTCATGGGCTAAATTTGGTACTACACCTACACAATATTTTAATTTACCACACTGAGGGCTAGATTTATCAAAGCTGAGGCATACAGGGGCATGTATACGCGCCCCTGTATGCCTCAGCTCGCCTGTGGCGTGGCGAAATTACCCGCAGGTAATCAACATTGCACACGAGCGCAATTTTGCGCTCGTGTTCAATCCGGCCCCCTGCACGCGCGGGCAGGAGCTGTCAATCTCCTCGGTCGGACTCTTCGCCACCTTAGAGGTGGCGAAGAACTTAGGGAAGCAGCGGTCTGGTGACCGCTGCTTGATAAATTACAGTGAGCAAGTTCTTGTGAGAACTTGCAGCCGTAGGGACTTGATAAATCGAGCCCCGAGTCTCAATCTCCACCTCAGCTGTAGGATATTCACGTTTATCTCCATGAACACAGATAATTCCCATTTTTCCCCCATAATCTAATACTGCATCAGGTACTAGTGCGACCATACTTCCTGAATCAAGCACAGCCCTAGACACTTTATCATTAACCTTCACATTACACCAATGGGAATCATTATTAACAGAGCTGTTGCTATTAGATAATAGTGAATGTGCAACATTACATAAATTCATATTTATCACAGTCTCTAGCAATATGACCAACCTCATTACATTTAAAACATCTTACAGGTTGGTTTTATTTAAATGTTCCTTTAATCCCTGGGAAATGTCTCTGGTGTTTTGCATATACACCAACCTCTGGTTGCAGTCACTTCCTGGCAAGGTTTATAAGGCCGAACATCTGGGATCTTGCAGCATTATGAGATGAAAACATCCAGGAATGGAATCTTTGTGCACAGACTGCCAAAGTCACCCCCAGGCGTGCAAGGATTTCTGCTTTCAATTTCTCATAGTCACTGGCTTGTGCTTGCTCTAAATCAAAGTAGGCCTTCTGAGGTTCACCACTAAGAAATGGCGCAAGTATACTCGCCCACTCAGCTGCCGGCCATTTTTCTCTTTCTGCTGTGCGTTCAAATGCCAAAAGATATGCCTCAACATCATCAGCTGCTGTCATCTTTTGAAGATAACGATTATCCCTTATTGCTCTGGAACCTTGGCAGCCACCAACATAATCAGAGTTCAGTTTTTATGATATGGCTTGAACCTCTCGTTGCAGAGTTTGTGTAGCACTTTGTTGCTCTTCCCGGGTCTTCCTAAATGTCTCAGCTTGCACAGCGGCCATCTGTTGTATCAACAATTCAGTGTTCTCCCTCTGCGATTTAGCCAGTAGCATAGCACTCTCTGACTGGGCCAAGACCAACTGTTGCAGTGCTGCACTATTTTCAGCAGCTTTTCTGTTAGTCTCCGGCTGTATAGCGTTAGAATGAATTAAAGCTTTAATGACTTCCTCCATGTTGCTTGCAGATTATAATGCCCACAGACATACAACGTGGTTACCCGCATTCTCCACCAAGTGTAACAGGAACACTTTTAACCACGGTCTTCTAGGGCACAAATGCAGCACAGGACAGTCCACTGTAGTTTAAAAGGCTTTATTTTTCACAGCAACAGCAAACAGGCAGTTCATTTTAAAAACAGGGTAAGCTTCCTCTGCAGCAATGTTAAGTCGTTTTTGTAAACAGCAGTACTTTCAAGCATGTCCCAGCATTTCACAAGTGCTTTGTCAAAATAATATCGTTTTACATTTCACAGGAACAAAAGTCTTAACACACACACAACAGCTTCTCTAGCTGGGTAACTCTCTCCTAAGCCTCAGTCAGGCTCCTATTTAAACCCTCACAGCTTCTAATTAACCACACATGTGAGTAGCTGCTTAATCAAAACAACCTGAACTGAACAGCGTCACAGCTGTCTGGGATAATGGCCCACCCTCTCTCCAATTATCCCAAACCCCAGGGACCCAGAACACAGTTTACCAACTGCATAATCAAATACACACCCTCTCTCCAATTATCCCAAACCCCAGGGACCAGAACACAGTTTACCAACTGCATAATCAAATACACACCCTCTCTACAATTATCCCAAACCCCAGGGAACCAGAACACAGTTTAGCAACTGCATAATCAAATACACACCCTCTCCAATTATCCCAAACCCCAGGGACCCAGAACACCGCTTACCAACTGCATAATCAAATACACCCTCTCTCCAATTATCCCAAACCCCAGGGAACCAGAACACAGTTTACCAACTGCATAATCAAATACACACCCTCTCCATTTATCCCAAACCCCAGGGACCCAGAACACAGTTTATCAACTGCATAATCAAATACACCCTCTCTCCAATTATCCCAAACCCCAGGGACCCAGAACACAGTTTACCAACTGCATAATCAAATACACACCCTCTCTCCAATTATCCCAAACCCCAGGGACCCAGAACACAGTTTACCAACTGCATAATCAAATACACACCCTCTCTCCAATTATCCCAAACCCCAGGGACCCAGAACACAGTTTACCAACTGCATAATCAAATACACACCCTCTCTCCAATTATCCCAAACCCCAGGGACCCAGAACACAGTTTAACAACTGCATAATCAAATACACACCCTCTCTCCAATTATCCCAAACACCGGGGACCCAGAACACAGTTTACCAACTGCATAATCAAATACACACCCTCTCCAATTATCCCAAACCCCAGGGACCCAGAACACCGCTTACCAACTGCATAATCAAATACACACCCTCTCTACAATTATCCCAAACCCCAGGGACCCAGAACACCGCTTACCAACTGCATAATCAAATACACACCCTCTCCATTTATCCCAAACCCCAGGGACCCAGAACACAGTTTACCAACTGCATAAATCAAATACACACCCTCTCTCCAATTATCCCAAACCCCAGGGACCCAGAACACTGCTTACCAACTGCATAATCGAATACACACCCTCTCTTCATTTATCCCAAACCCCAGGGACCCAGAACACAGTTTATCAGCTGCATAATCAAATACACACCCTCTCTCCAATTATCCCAAATCTCAGGGACCCAGAACACAGTTTACCAACTGCATAAATCAAATACACACCATCTCTCCAATTATCCCAAACCCCAGGGACCCAGAACACAGTTTATCAACTGCATAATCAAATAAACCCTCTCTCTAATAATCCCAAATCTCAGGGACCCAGAACACAGTTTACCAACTGCATAAATCAAATACACACCATCTCTCCAATTATCCCAAACCCCAGGGACCCAGAACACAGTTTATCAACTGCATAATCAAATAAACCCTCTCTCTAATAATCCCAAATCTCAGGGACCCAGAACACAGTTTATCAGATGCATAATCAAATGCACACCCTCTCTCCAATTATCCCAAACCCCAGGGACCCAGAACACAGTGTACCAACTGCATAATCAAATACACACTCTCTCCAATTATCCCAAACCCTAGGGACCCAGAACAAAGTTTATCAACTGCATAATCAAATACACACCCTCTCTCCAATTACACCAAACCTCAGGGACCCAGAACACAGTTTATCAGCTGCATAATCAAATACACACCCTCTCTCCAATTATCCCAAACCCCAGGGACCCAGAACACAGTTTATCAGCTGCATAATCAAATACACACCCTCTCTCCAATTATCCCAAACCCCAGGGACCCAGAACACAGTTTATCAGCTGCATAATCAAATACACACCCTCTCTCCAATTATCCCAAACCCCAGGGACCCAGAACACAGTTTACCAACTGCATAATCAAATACACACCCTCTCTCCAATTATCCCAAACCCCAAGAACCCAGAACACAGTTTATCAACTGCATAATCAAATACACACCCTCTCTCCAATTATCCCAAACCCCAGGGACCCAGAACACAGTTTATCAACTGCATAATCAAATACACACCCTCTCTCCAATTATCCCAAACCCCAGGGACCCAGAACACAGTTTACCAACTGCATAATCAAATACACACCCTCTCTCCAATTATCCCAAACCCCAGGGACCCAGAACACAGTTTACCAACTGCATAATCAAATACACACCCTCTCTCCAATTATCCCAAACCCCAGGGACCCAGAACACAGTTTTCCAACTGCATAATCAAATACACACCCTCTCTCCAATTATCCCAAACACCAGGGACCCAGAACACAGTTTACCAACTGCATAATCAAATACACACCCTCTCTCCAATTATCCCAAACCCCAGGGACACAGAACACAGTTTATCAACTGCATAATCAAATAAACCCTCTCTCTAATAATCCCAAATCTCAGGGACCCAGAACACAGTTTATCAGATGCATAATCAAATGCACACCCTCTCTCCAATTATCCCAAACCCCAGGGACCCAGAACACAGTTTATCAGCTGCATAATCAAATACACACCCTCTCTCCAATTATCCCAAACCCCAGGGACCCAGAAGACAGTTTACCAACTGCATAATCAAATACACACTCTCCAATTATCCCAAACCCTAGGGACCCAGAACACAGTTTATCAACTGCATAATCAAATACACACCCTCTCTCCAATTACCCCAAACATCAGGGACCCAGAACACAGTTTATCAGCTGCATAATCAAATACACACCCTCTCTCCAATTATCCCAGACCCCAAGAACCCAGAACACAATTTATCAGCTGCATAATCAAATACACACTCTCTCTCCAATTATCCCAAACCCCAGGGACCCAGAACACAGTTTATCAACTGCATAATCAAATACACACCCTCTCTCCAATTATCCCAAACCCCAGGGACCCAGAACACAGTTTATCAGCTGCATAATCAAATACACACTCTCTCTCCAATTATCCCAAACCCCAGGGACCCAGAACACAGTTTATCAACTGCATAATCAAATACACACCCTCTCTCCAATTATCCCAAACCCCAGGGACCCAGAACACAGTTTATCAACTGCATAATCAAATACACACCCTCTCTCCAATTATCCCAAACCCCAGGGACCCAGAACACAGTTTATCAACTGCATAATCAAATACACACCCTCTCTCCAATTATCCCAAACCCCAGGGACCCAGAACACAGTTTACCAACTGCATAATCAAATACACACCCTCTCTCCAATTATCCCAAACCCCAGGGACCCAGAACACAGTTTACCAACTGCATAATCAAATGCACACCCTCTCTCCAATTATCTCAAACCCCAGGGACCCAGAACACAGTTTACCAACTGCATAATGAAATACACACTCTCTCCAATTATCCCAAACACCAGGGACCCAGAACACAGTTTATCAGCTGCATAATCAAATACACACCCTCTCTCCAATTATCTCAAACCCCAGGGACCCAGAACACAGTTTACCAACTGCATAATGAAATACACACTCTCTCCAATTATCCCAAACACCAGGGACCCAGAACACAGTTTATCAGCTGCATAATCAAATACACACCCTCTCTCCAATTCTCCCAAACCCCAGGGACCCAGAACACAGTTTACCAACTGCATTATCAAATACACACTCTCTCCAATTATCCCAAACCCCAGGGACCCAGAACACAGTTTATCAACTGCATAATCAAATACACACCCTCTCTCCAATTATCCCAAACCCCAGGGACCCAGAACACAGTTTATCAGCTGCATAATCAAATACACACCCTCTCTCCAATTATCCCAAACCCCAGGGACCCAGAAGACAGTTTACCAACTGCATAATCAAATACACACCCTCTCTCCAATTATCCCAAACCCCAGGGACCCAGAACACAGTTTATCAACTGCATAATCAAATACACACCCTCTCTCCAATTATCCCAAACCCCAGGGACCCAGAACACAGTTTATCAACTGCATAATCAAATACACACCCTCTCTCCAATTATCCCAAACCCCAGGGACCCAGAACACAGTTTACCAACTGCATAATCAAATACACACCCTCTCTCCAATTATCCCAAACCCCAGGGACCCAGAACACAGTTTACCAACTGCATAATCAAATACACACCCTCTCTCCAATTATCCCAAACCCCAGGGACCCAGAACACAGTTTTCCAACTGCATAATCAAATACACACCCTCTCTCCAATTATCCCAAACCCCAGGGACCCAGAACACAGTTTTCCAACTGCATAATCAAATACACACCCTCTCTCCAATTATCCCAAACCCCAGGGACCCAGAACACAGTTTACCAACTGCATAATCAAATACACACCCTCTCTACAATTATCCCAAACCCCAGGGACCCAGAACACAGTTTACCAACTGCATAATCAAATACACACCCTCTCTCCAATTATCCCAAACCCCAGGGACCCAGAACACAGTTTTCCAACTGCATAATCAAATACACACCCTCTCTCCAATTATCCCAAACCCCAGGGACCCAGAACACAGTTTTCCAACTGCATAATCAAATACACACCCTCTCTCCAATTATCCCAAACCCCAGGGACCCAGAACACAGTTTACCAACTGCATAATGAAATACACACTCTCTCTAATTATCCCAAACACCAGGGACCCAGAACACAGTTTACCAACTGCATAATCAAATACACACCCTCTCTCCAATTATCCCAAACCCCAGGGACCCAGAACACAGTTTATCAACTGCATAATCAAATACACACCCTCTCTACAATTATCCCAAACCCCAGGGACCCAGGACACAGTTTATCAACTGCATAATCAAATACACACCCTCTCTCCAATTATCCCAAACCCTAGGGACCCAGAACACTGTTTATCAACTGCATAATCAAATACACACCCTCTCTCCAATTATCCCAAACCCCAGGGACCCAGAACACCGTTTATCAACTGCATAATCAAATGTACACCCTCTCTCCCTGGAAATACCATGTACAATGCTCTTACATATCTTCCATTTATAACCAGGCCATACTTTCTGTCACAATATATATACACAGTATACGTCTGCATGCAAAATAAATGTGCACAGAACATATCAGCACTAAAAGGACATGATAATATATTATTGAAAGGCTGTTATGCGCCGCTAACTATGTATTTATGACAATGCGTTTATGTCTGCTGTGCAGTGGCGTCACTAGGTGGGGGCGGGCCGCACCCGGGTGACACCCTCCAGGGGGTGACACCAAAAAAAAAATTTTTTTTTTTTTTTAAATTTTATTGAAATTCAAAGAAATACAATGTTGAGATGCATAGATTATTTTATTAGAGGCTGGCATTTGTGAACATTAGTGGGACTGGGGAAGTTGTAGACACACAATTTTTTTGCCCCTTGAGCCAGTGCTGCAATTTCAACAAATAGTTTTCCCGGCTGCTTTTGCTTATTTGTACTTTGCTCCTCCCCTGCCCAATTTCACTATGAATGTTGTGGGTGTGCCGTGGGGCTTGCAAAGTTGCGCTGCTAGCCTAAACCTGCCTGCCTATCTGTGCTCACTGCTCAGTGACATGCGGCCCGGGGCTGTGCACTGACAGACTTGGAACAGAGTCAGAGAGCAGAATTTTCATAGTTTGTGCACCTAAACCTTTTCTTCAGTGATTTATTTTAGAGTGCTCTGTTTATCTTTCATTTGATGTTCTGCTGAGCCAGGGAGCAGCTCTAGGCATGAGCTTCATAATTAATGCAGTGCAGTTTACATATTTTTTATGTGTGTGTCTGGGTTTTTGTGTGTCTCAGTGTTTTTGTGTGTGTGTCTGAGTGTGTTTCCGAGTGTTTGTGTGTGCATCTGAGTATGTTTTTAAGTGTGTCTGAGTGTTTGTATGTGTGTTTGCCTGTGTTTTTGTGTGTGTCTGCTTTCTGGGGGGGGGGTGACACCATGACTTACCGCACCGGGTGACACCAACCCTAGTGACGCCACTGCTGCTGTGGAGCGGCCGTGCACCTAAGCTGATCACAGACATATATCACACTGACTCACTAGCTGTGTTCAGAAGCTGAAGTGCATTGCTTCTCTGGAGTGAAATATATGTGTTATTTACAGCTTTCCAAGAGTTAAACACATAGTTACACACAGTAAAATGATCTGGGAAATGACAGGGTTATTACTTATTTCACGTGTATTCCCCTTTAAGTGCTGGCTTGTTAAAGGTCTAGAAACAAAATTAATATTTCAGCTCCCTGTAAACTCTCTTATTTAGTGGGATCTGCAGGCTGGAAACCCCTGGTTAGTACGTTGTTCCTTGATTCTGACCAACGAGAGAGCGCTGTAAATGAGTTTGTGCACAGTTCTAAGTAATTTCTGTGTAGTATGTTACAGGGTCAGGGAATTGGCAGCATACTTATGCACTTAAACCAAGGGCCAGCCTCTAAACAATGTGCAACAACCACACTATTTAAAAACATTACAATTAAAGGGACATGAAACACATTTTCTTTCATGATTCAGATAGAGCATACAAGTTTAAACAACTTTCCAATTTTTCTTCTGTTATCAAATTTGCTTTATTTTCTTGGTATTCTTTGTTAAAAATCATACCTAGGTAGGCTCAGAAGGTGTGCGCTAGATGCTGATTGGTGGCTGCATTTAAAGCCCCTGCTTATTGGCTCACCTGATGTGTGCAGCTATCTCCTAGTAGTGCATTGCTGCTTCTTCAAGAAAGGATACCAAGAGAATGAAGCTAAATTGATAAATGAAGTCAACTCTTTGATTTATGAAAGAATACTTTGGGGTTTATAATGAATGTATAAGGCAGTGGTGCAGTCTGCTTATCTGGGTCACTGTGGCCCTTACAGAAGGTTCTCTGCTCTTCTTTAAAACATCTGACAATTATTTGTCTTAAAGGGACAGCAGAGTCATAATGACACTTTTATGGTTTAGATAGAGCAATTTTTCAATTTATTTCCATGATCAAATTAGCTTTGTTCTCTTGGAATGTTTTGTTAAAAAGTATAGGTTGGCTCATGTGAGCTCGGGAGCGTGCTCATTTCATTGTATAGTAACAGTGATTGTAACAATTTATAACACTGCTACATACCACTTCTGCCATAGAGTGCTAGACACGCGCACACTGCTCAGCCCTTATGAACCTAAAGCTAATAGCTTTGAATTAGAGAGTTGTTGCCAATGACTGCTCTGTGTAAATCATGAGACTAATTTAGATGCTCCTGTCCATTGATCCCCTCCTGTGGCATCTCTGCATCCTGATAACTCATCTAAAACCATACAGTGCAGACCTCAGTGGCGCTCACACCGGACGCTGCTAAATGCTAGAACAAGAGGTCGTGGTCTCGAGCTGAAGGGCAGTAGGTTTAGCAGCAATTTATGCTGAAATTGCTCTTGTGCGCTCTGGAGGTGAGCTCCTGCAACTGGTGGGACCCTCTTGTACCCACCAAAAAAAAATACCATATGTTTGATAAGTGGAAATGTGTGATAAACTCCCTACTCCTCACAGAGGAACCTGTTAGTCTAGTTTAAAGTGACATGTCTTGGGAAAACCTTAGCCTCACAGGTGTAAACGAGCCCTGCTGTATAACGCTAACACTTGAATATACGTAATGTAGACTTTGCGTCTAGGGGAGGATAACACACAGTGAAAACACATGCTTTAAATTATACTTTTGGGAACCATTGTTGAAAGACAGCATAAGTAAAGATAAATACATTTTGAAAAATAAATAATGCCAATAGTTTCATGTGTATGTTTGAAATAATTCAAATAACCCATGTATGTATATATATTGAGCCTGGACATATTATATTAAGGGGGTAATTGCTGTATTGAATAATAACTACATTAATAATGTTGCAAATAGACATATGAATGCTTAAATCATTTCTAACAATTATTTCCCTTTCTATTGCAGGCATCAATTCATATATGCAGAAATTGTAAAATGTGAAGCATGCTGTACTTACATGAATGCAATGTTAGGATTTAAATATTATTAATTCAGAATAATTGGCAGTATAAATTGTTTTAATATAATATAATGGTGTTAAGGGCATACTGTGTTTCATGGCGAAATAATCAGAATAAATATTGTGACCTAGCCCATTGCATACAATACATATAACTTACCAATGCAAGAAATTATGACATTTATTACATATTTTAAAGAAATATTCTCTTTCAAATGTTTAGAAATGGTTAGGTGTATTTGTTTTGTGTGTCATGTGCCCCCCCGATGGACAGATGCAGGTATTGCAGCCAGGAGGTGATTGGCTGTTAAAGAATGCATCTCCTTGGCAACCTACATTCACAGGGTGAATCAATCAGAAGGGACAAGGAAAAAGGGCGTGAACGAAACAGGTCATCAATGATTATATATGATAGTAGTAGTGAATGCGCAGGGGACTGTTATTCAAAAACTTGCTGAGGCTAGTGATCTGATTTTGGCTGCCATCCTTTGGAACATTTCACTAAGCAAGGAGCTGATAAATTTACCTTGATATATGCAATAACTTTCCTTTGAATGAGATGACCTAAAGACCGCTACAAATTGGTTCAATTTGGTGATGTATAATTGTTCTAAATTTCTATTTTTTTTTTTTTTTTTTTAAATTTTTATTAAGGATCTGCAACATACAAAATGCAAGCATGCATAAAGATATACATTTAGTGAAAATACAAGTGCTGTATAATGAACCTATATGCATTAAATAACAAAGTGTCCTCTTTTTTTATCCCTCTTAAGTATATTGCAAACACATCTTGAATCCATAATGGATTTTAAGAACATTAGGGATTATAACATCTTCCCCTTCTAAATTAATACAGGCCTCTTTTGGACCTTGACATACATATTAAGTTTATGCTAGGGGTCAATCCAAAACACAAGAAGTAGAAAGAAAAAACAAACAAACACAAAAAGAGAGAATGCAGCTGTGAGAAAGCCTTATATGAATAACAAGATTATCACAAACAAAATGCTGCAAACGCCTGAACTGGACACACCATGAACAATAAGCTTTCACAGCTATACAGACAAATTTGTTGCTGCAAAGAAGAGTTCAGTCACTAGTAACGGATATAGGAGAGGATCTCTTTATATACATTTACATCCATGCTGTAGTATCATGAAGGAGCACCCCTAAATGTTCAATCCTCTCCCCCTTTAATATTATACTCTACAAAATCATTAACCTTGTTTTTGCGCTTATATAAGGTGGCAGTCTTTTGTAATCTCCACGTTGTGCCTGAAGTATGTTTTGGCGATCATGTAATACTCTTGTCTATGTCCCGCCCTGAGTCCCGGCCGTAAGACCCAGGGGGGGAAACCACAGAATGTCCCAGTTGTACTCAATATGATTCTGTTTAACAATTACCATGCTATTCTGCAGACAATAAGGCAACTCTCTAAGGCCCCCCCAAACCCCGTCAAGCAACGCCCCGAGTCATACAGATACAACCTGATGGAAAAGGCACACAGCATAAATATTACAGTGCTATATCCTACCAACCTCTGGTTATCAGATTAATACAATCCATTTAAGTGGGGAGAGGAGTGCTCGTTAAGCTAGATATGTTTATTTCCTTATTATTTTGTAAGCCTCTGGTTATCTAGTTGATAAAGTTCAAGCAGGTGAGATGAGGTGTTCGTGATAAGCTGGATGCATTTATCTCTTTATTGTTTGCTTTGCTGATTTATCCCTGGTATTTTAGGGTAGTAAGTCACCTGCATGTCACAGCTCCAATGAATTGGGTAGTGAGCTATATCCAAATGTGTTGGAATGGGATGGCTCCGTTTAGATTGTGCAGTATCTGCAGTAGCTCTGCAAAAGGTAATGTTATTTGCGGCATCCCGAGGATCCTCCCCAGCTCCCCGGGAGTACCCTATGTGCTCTTTTCCTATGCCTGCCAAAAGAAATCCATAGGCCATTGTGACACATTCTGAGGATGGTATAATGGCGGCGTAGATACCTGGTGTGGTTTTGCTTAGATGTCTGGGTGCATATTCAATGCTGTGGTCCTCTCTAGAACCGTCATCCTTTAGCGGCATGGGGAGCGAGGGTCTGTCTATGCACCTCTGAACTATAGGTACGTTACTCAGAAGTTGCTGAGAGGATGGCTTGTTCGTTGAGCATGTGAGATTCTTTTGGTTCTGGGGGACCACGGGGGCGCCCGTGACCGTGATCCCTTCTTGCTCACAGATTGTTAGTGGGGTTTCTTTAATGCTCACTGCCAAGGGTATGTTGAAATGTGGATTCTGGAAAAAATCCCAAGGAGCTCTCTCCCACATGTCCATTAGGTGCTTCTCAAGCCTTTCGAAGATGCTGTCTAAGTGCACAAAGAAGTCGCCCTCTCCTCCAGCGGCCATCTTGGGTTTGTGATAGTCGGCAATATAAAGATTAGTATCTTACTCTTCCTTCACAATTTTCAGTTCCGCTAAGCAGCGGTAGTGTATCTGTACAGCTGTCTCTGGCTGGTGTGACCAATAAAGGCAAACACCCCGGGGATCCGGGGGGGGAACGCCGCCTGTGGAATTGCCGCCGCTACAGGCCCCTAATGTCCAACTCCGTCTCCAGGTTCACAAATACAGCAATTTTTTTCAATTTTCTTTGTTGGTGATGTGATAGAGTACAAAGGCAGTTGCACTCTTAATAAAAGCTGTAGGGTAGTATTGACAATCGGCGGATTATCAAATTTTCGCCCGGAGCTCCAGAGATATACGACTGCTCTGAGCCGTTGCTAGGACACGCCCCCAGTTCTAAATTTCTTTTAAATCTGAAACAAGGGTTACGGGCGAGAACATAGTCAATTTGTATTTAATAGAGTTAAAAAGCAGTTTATATTTTAGCTTATTTTCAGCCTGTATATGGTTAAAGTAATCCTTGCTGCTAAATTGTTTTATCTGTAAAAATATATAGTTATAATTCAGAATTGTTTTTTTTTTGCATAAATAATATATACAATTTCTGATGTTTTAAGAGAAGTGTATATTGTACTATTGTTTAAATTAGCACTGTAAATCATATTTCTGAATGTTTGTAGCTGCTACTTTGCCTCATTGTAATATTTTAAATGCAGCTCTGAATGAAAGGCTGGTTTTAAAGGTAAATTTGCATGAGCTTTGCATAGCATATTTTATTTTAATAGTTTTAAACGCATATAATACTGACTCTTATTCTGATACAATTACAAATATATATATCAACGTGTTCATAGTTATTTACTAATAATAAAGAATTCAGGTATTTATATTAATTTTATTGTCTTAGCAAATGTATGTTAGATTGTGGGTTTTAGTTTATAGTTAAATACATCAGTTATAAACCTGCTATATACTAACATATATTATTTGGAGAGTAAATGCTAAGATTCTTATAAAAATACTGATACTCTGCTCCTGGTTATATCTGTCTTATTTTATTACTGTCTCTGCTCCTGGTTATATCTGTCTTATTTCATTACTGTCTCTGCTTCTGGTTATGTCTGTCTTATTTCATTACTGTCTTCTCCTGGTTGTATCTGTCTTATTTCATTACTGTCTCTGCTCCTGGTTATATCTGTCTTATTTCATTACTGTCTCTGCTCCTGGTTATATCTGTCTTATTTCATTACTGTCTCTGCTCCTGGTTATGTCTGTATTATTTCATTACTGTCTCTATGCTTATGGTTATGTCTGTCTTATGTCATTACTGTCTCTATGCTTATGGTTATATCTGTCTTATGTCATTACTGTCTCTATGCTCATAGTTATATCTGTCTCATGTCATTACTGTCTCTATGTTCATGGTTATATCTGTCTCTGCTCCTGGTTATGTCTGTCTTATGTCTTTACTGTCTCTATGCTCATGGTTATATCTGTCTCTGCTCCTGGTTATGTCTGTCTTATGTCATTACTGTCTCTATGCTTATGGTCATGTCTGTCTTATGTCATTACTGTCTCTATGCTTATGGTTATGTCTGTCTTATGTCATTACTGTCTCTATGCTTATGGTTATATCTGTCTTATGTCATTACTGTCTCTATGCTCATGGTTATATCTGTCTCATGTCATTACTGTCTCTATGCTCATGGTTATATCTGTCTTATGTCATTACTGTCTCTATGCTCATGGTTATATCTGTCTCTGCTCATGGTTATGTCTGTATTATTTCATTACTGTCTCTGCTCCTGGTTATATCTGTCTTATTTCATTACTGTCTCTGCTCCTGGTTATATCTGTCTTATTTCATTACTGTCTCTATGCTCATGGTTATATCTGTCTTATTGCATTACTGTCTCTGCTCATGGTTATGTCTGTATTATTTCATTATTGTCTCTGCTCCTGGTTATATCTGTCTTATTTCATTACTGTCTCTGCTCCTGGTTATATCTGTCTTATTTCATTACTGTCTCTGCTCATGGTTATGTCTGTATTATTTCATTACAGTCTCTGCTCCTGGTTATATCGGTCTTATTTCATTACTGTCTCTGCTCATGGTTATATCTGTCTCTGTTCATGGTTATATCTGTCTCTGCTCATGGTTATGTCTGTCTCTGGTCATGGTTATGTCTGTATTATTTCATTACAGTCTCTGCTCCTGGTTATATCTGTCTTATTTCATTACTGTCTCTGCTCCTGGTTATATCTGTCATATTTCATTACTGTCTCTGCTCATGGTTATGTCTGTATTATTTCATTACAGTCTCTGCTCCTGGTTATATCTGTCTTATTTCATTACTGTCTCTGCTCATGGTTATGTCTGTCTCTGCTCATGGTTATATCTGTCTCTGCTCATGGTTATATCTGTCTCTGCTCATGGTTATGTCTGTATTATTTCATTACAGTCTCTGCTCATGGTTATATCTGTCTTATTTCATTACTGTCTCTGCTCATGGTTATGTCTGTCTCTGCTCATGGTTATATCTGTCTCTGCTCATGGTTATATCTGTCTCTGCTCATGGTTATGTTTGTCTTATTGCATTACTGTCTCTGCTCCTGGTTATGTCTGTCTTATGTCATTACTGTCTCTATGCTCATGGTTATGTCTGTCTTATTTCATTACAGTCTCTGCTCCTGGTTATATCTGTCTTATTTCATTACTGTCTCTGCTCATGGTTATGTCTGTCTTATTGCATTACTGTCTCTGCTCCTGGTTATGTCTGTCTTATGTCATTACTGTCTCTATGCTCATGGTTATATCTGTCTCTGCTCATGGTTATGTCTGTATTATTTCATTACTATCTCTGCTCCTGATTATATCTGTCTTATTGCATTACTGTCTCTGCTCATGGTTATGTCTGTATTATTGCATTACTGTCTATGCTCATGGTTATATCTGTCTTATTGCATTACTGTCTCTGCTCATGGTTATGTCTGTATTATTTAATTACTGTCTCTGCTCCTGGTTATATCTGTCTTATGTCATTACTGTCTCTGCTCCGGGTTATATCTGTCTTATTTCATTACTGTCTCTGCTCCTGGTTATATTTGTCTTATTGCATTACTGTCTCTGCTCATGGTTATGTCTGTCTTATTTCATTACTGTCTCTGCTCATGGTTATATCTGTCTTATTTCGTTACTGTCTCTCTGCTCCTGGTTATGTCTGTATTATTGCATTACTGTCTCTGCTCATGGTTATGTCTGTCTTATGTCATATCTGTCAAAACTCCTGGTTATGTCTGTCTTATGTCATTACTGTCTCTATGCTTATGGTTATATCTGTCTTATGTCATTACTGTCTCTATGCTCATGGTTATATCTGTCTCATGTCATTACTGTCTCTATGCTCATGGTTATATCTGTCTCTGCTCCTGGTTATGTCTGTCTTATGTCTTTACTGTCTCTATGCTCATGGTTATATCTGTCTCTGCTCATGGTTATGTCTGTATTATTTCATTACTGTCTCTGCTCCTGGTTATATCTGTCTTATTTCATTACTGTCTCTGCTCCTGGTTATATCTGTCTTATTTCATTACTGTCTCTATGCTCATGGTTATATCTGTCTTATTGCATTACTGTCTCTGCTCATGGTTATGTCTGTATTATTTCATTACTGTCTCTGCTCCTGGTTATATCTGTCTTATTTCATTACTGTCTCTGCTCCTGGTTATATCTGTCTTATTTCATTACTGTCTCTGCTCATGGTTATGTCTGTATTATTTCATTACAGTCTCTGCTCCTGGTTATATCGGTCTTATTTCATTACTGTCTCTGCTCATGGTTATGTCTGTCTCTGCTCATGGTTATATCTGTCTCTGTTCATGGTTATATCTGTCTCTGCTCATGGTTATGTTTGTCTCTGCTCATGGTTATGTCTGTATTATTTCATTACAGTCTCTGCTCCTGGTTATATCTGTCTTATTTCATTACTGTCTCTGCTCCTGGTTATATCTGTCATATTTCATTACTGTCTCTGCTCATGGTTATGTCTGTATTATTTCATTACAGTCTCTGCTCCTGGTTATATCTGTCTTATTTCATTACTGTCTCTGCTCATGGTTATGTCTGTCTCTGCTCATGGTTATATCTGTCTGTGCTCATGGTTATATCTGTCTCTGCTCATGGTTATGTCTGTATTATTTCATTACAGTCTCTGCTCATGGTTATATCTGTCTTATTTCATTACTGTCTCTGCTCATGGTTATGTCTGTCTCTGCTCATGGTTATATCTGTCTCTGCTCATGGTTATATCTGTCTCTGCTCATGGTTATATCTGTCTCTGCTCATGGTTATGTCTGTCTTATTGCATTACTGTCTCTGCTCCTGGTTATGTCTGTCTTATGTCATTACTGTCTCTATGCTCATGGTTATGTCTGTCTTATTTCATTACAGTCTCTGCTCCTGGTTATATCTGTCTTATTTCATTACTGTCTCTGCTCATGGTTATGTCTGTCTTATTGCATTACTGTCTCTGCTCCTGGTTATGTCTGTCTTATGTCATTACTGTCTCTATGCTCATGGTTATATTTGTCTCTGCTCATGGTTATGTCTGTATTATTTCATTACTATCTCTGCTCCTGATTATATCTGTCTTATTGCATTACTGTCTCTGCTCATGGTTATGTCTGTATTATTTAATTACTGTCTCTGCTCCTGGTTATATCTGTCTTATGTCATTACTGTCTCTGCTCCGGGTTATATCTGTCTTATTTCATTACTGTCTCTGCTCCTGGTTATATTTGTCTTATTGCATTACTGTCTCTGCTCATGGTTATGTCTGTCTTATTTCATTACTGTCTCTGCTCATGGTTATATCTGTCGGTTATATCTGTCTTATTTCGTTACTGTCTCTCTGCTCCTGGTTATGTCTGTATTATTTCATTACTGTCTCTGCTCATGGTTATGTCTGTCTTATGTCATATCTGTCTCTACTCCTGGTTATGTCTGTCTTATGTCATTACTTTCTCTATGCTCATGGTTATATCTGTCTCTGCTCATGGTTATATCTGTCTTATTTCGTTACTGTCTCTCTGCTCCTGGTTATGTCTGTATTATTTCATTACTGTCTCTGCTCATGGTTATGTCTGTCTTATGTCATATCTGTCTCTACTCCTGGTTATGTCTGTGTTATTTCATTACTGTCTCTATGCTCATGGTTATATCTGTCTTATTTCGTTACTGTCTCTATGCTCATGGTTATATCTGTCTTATTTCATTACTGCCTCTATGCTCATGGTTATATCTGTCTTATGTCATTACTGTCTCTGTGCTCATGGTTATATCTGTCTTATGTCATTACTGTCTCTATGCTCATGGTTATATCTGTCTTATGTCATTACTGTCTCTATGCTCATGGTTATGTCTGTCTTATTTCATTACTGTCTATGCTCATGGTTATGTCTATAATATTTCATTACTGTCTATGCTCATGGTTATGTCTATATTATTTCATTACTATCTGTCTGCTCCTGGTTATATCTCATTTTATTATATATCTGTCCTGTTCATGGTTATATCAGTCCTGTACTTATTCTAATCCTTCTTTTCTTTACTGAAAAAACCTTCCTGTAGAGTAATATCACTTACCAAGCGAATAAACTGAGATTAATACATTTTGTATTTTTTTGCTAACTCTTTTCATTTGTTGTTTGTGTCCAGATCTGATTGTGGTGAAACCTGAGATTATAAACAAGATCCAGAGGGGGGAAGATCCGTTTGTCACAGTTCTGCAGGACGGACCCGCTAGTAAATTTGCTGAGGGTGAGCAATTAAAGAGTCAAATGTGCGCCATACTTACCAAACGATCAGACAGCCCATCCTTAAAGGGACACTCTAGTAAAAATTAAAGTTTCATGACTTAGATAGGGCATGTCATTTTAAACAACTTTTCTATTTACTTTTATCATCAAATTTGCTTTGTTCTTTTTGTATCCTTTATTGAAAGCTAAACCTAGGTAGGCTCATATGCTAATTTCTAAGCCCTAGAAGGCTAGACAGCGCTAGTTCATGTGTGCCATATAGATAACACTGTGCTCACTCCTGTAGAGTTATTTATGAGTCAGTACAGATTGGCTAAAATGCAAGTCTGACAAAAGAACTGAAATAAGGGGGCAGTCTGCAGAGGCTTAGATACAAGGTAATTACAGAGGTAAAACGTGTATTTATATAACTGTGTTGGTTGTGCAAAACTGAGGAATGGGTAATAAAGGGATTATCTTTATAAACAATAGCAATTCTGTATTAGACTGTTCCTTTAAGTCTCACTGTAACAGGAATGTCATGCAGTATTTACATATTCTGCTTCGTTGTACAGGTTTTTATTTCTGTATGTGTATACATGTCACAGTCTGACAGATTTGTACAGTCTAGTAGCAGATGTGTACAGTCTAGTAGCATATGTGTAGTAGCAGATGTGTACAGTCTAGTAGCAGATGTGTATAGTCTAGTAGCAGATGTGTATAGTCTAGTAGCAGATGTCTAGTAGCAGATGTGTATAGTCTAGTAGCAGATGTGTAGTAGCAGATGTGTACAGTCTAGTAGCAGATGTGTAGTAGCAGATGTGTACAGTCTAGTAGCAGATGTGTAGTAGCAAATGTGTATAGTCTAGTAGCAGATGTGTATAGTCTAGTAGCAGATGTGTAGTAGCAGATGTGTATAGTCTAGTAGCATATGTGTAGTAGCAGATGTGTACAGTCTACTAGCAGATGTGTACAGTCTACTAGCAGATGTGTACAGTCTAGTAGTAGATGTGTACAGTCTAGTAGCAAATGTATTCAGTCTAGTAGCAGATGTGTATAGTCTAGTAGCAGATGTGTAGTAGCAGATGTGTATAGTCTAAAAGCATATGTGTAGTAGCAGATGTGTACAGTCTAGTAGCAGATTTGTACAGTCTAGTAACAGATGTGTAGTAGCAGATGTGTACAGTCTAGTAGCAGATGTGTATAGTCTAGTAGCAGATGTGTAGTAGCAGATGTATACAGTCTAGTAGCAGATATATACAGTCTAGTAGCAGATGTATACAGTCTAGTAGCAGATGTGTATAGTCTAGTAGCAGATGTGTAGTAGCAGATGTGTACAGTCTAGTAGCATATGTGTAGTAGCAGATGTGTAGTAGCAGATGTGTACAGTCTAGTAGCAGATGTATTCAGTCTAGTAGCAGATGTGTATAGTCTAGTAGCAGATGTGTATAGTCTAGTAGCAGATGTGTAGTAGCAGATGTGTACAGTCTAGTAGCAGATGTGTACAGTCTAGTAGCAGATGTGTATAGTCTAGTAGCAGATGTGTATAGTCTAGTAGCAGATGTGTAGTAGCAGATGCGTATAGTCTAGTAGCATATGTGTAGTAGCAGATGTGTACAGTCTAGTAGCAGATTTGTACAGTCTAGTAGCAGATGTGTAGTAGCAGATGTGTACAGTCTAGTAGCAGATGTGTAGTAGCAGATTTGTACAGTCTAGTAGCAGATGTATACAGTCTAGTAGCAGATGTCTAGTAGCAGATGTGTACAGTATAGTAGCAGATGTCTAGTAGCAGATGTGTACAGTCTAGTAGCAGATGTGTACAGTCTAGTAGCAGATGTGTACAGTCTAGTAGCAGATGTGTACAGTCTAGTAGCAGATGTGTAGTAGCAGATGTGTACAGTCTAGTAGCAGATGTGTACAGTCTTGTAGCAGATGTATTCAGTCTAGTAGCAGATGTGTATAGTCTAGTAGCAGATGTGTATAGTCTAGTAGCAGATGTGTAGTAGCAGATGTGTATAGTCTAGTAGCATATGTGTAGTAGCAGATGTGTACAGTCTACTAGCAGATGTGTACAGTCTAGTAGTAGATGTGTACAGTCTAGTAGCAAATGTATTCAGTCTAGTAGCAGATGTGTATAGTCTAGTAGCAGATGTGTAGTAGCAGATGTGTATAGTCTAAAAGCATATGTGTAGTAGCAGATGTGTACAGTCTAGTAGCAGATTTGTACAGTCTAGTAACAGATGTGTAGTAGCAGATGTGTACAGTCTAGTAGCAGATGTGTATAGTCTAGTAGCAGATGTGTAGTAGCAGATGTATACAGTCTAGTAGCAGATATATACAGTCTAGTAGCAGATATATACAGTCTAGTAGCAGATGTATACAGTCTAGTAGCAGATGTGTATAGTCTAGTAGCAGATGTGTAGTAGCAGATGTGTACAGTCTAGTAGCATATGTGTAGTAGCAGATGTGTAGTAGCAGATGTGTACAGTCTAGTAGCAGATGTATTCAGTCTAGTAGCAGATGTGTATAGTCTAGTAGCAGATGTGTATAGTCTAGTAGCAGATGTGTATAGTTTAGTAGCAGATGTGTACAGTCTAGTAGCAGATGTGTACAGTCTAGTAGTAGATGTGTACAGTCTAGTAGCAGATGTGTATAGTCTAGTAGCAGATGTGTATAGTCTAGTAGCAGATGTGTAGTAGCAGATGCGTATAGTCTAGTAGCATATGTGTAGTAGCAGATGTGTACAGTCTAGTAGCAGATTTGTACAGTCTAGTAGCAGATGTGTAGTAGCAGATGTGTACAGTCTAGTAGCAGATGTGTAGTAGCAGATTTGTACAGTCTAGTAGCAGATGTATACAGTCTAGTAGCAGATGTCTAGTAGCAGATGTGTACAGTCTAGTAGTAGATGTCTAGTCGCAGATGTGTACAGTCTAGTAGCAGATGTATACAGTCTAGTAGCAGATGTATACAGTCTAGTAGCAGATGTGTACAGTCTAGTAGCAGATGTATACAGTCTAGTAGCAGATCTGTATAGTTTAGTAGCAGATGTGTATAGTTTAGTAGCAGATGTGTATAGTCTAGTAGCAGATGTCTAGTAGCAGATGTGTACAGTCTAGTAGCAGATGTGTACATTCTAGTAGCAGATGTGTACAGTCTAGTAGCAGATGTCTAGTAGCAGATGTGTATATTCTAGTAGCAGATATGTACAGTCTAGTAGCAGATGTGTACAGTCTAGTAGCAGATGTCTAGTAGCAGATGTGTACAGTCTAGTAGCTAACTCAGAATCTGTTACTTTATCAGAAAGCTTTAAAGATAACATATAGATAACTCATTCCACTTATTGTAATGCTTCTGCTAATAAAGTCTCAACTCACCTAAAACTCACAGAAGTCACAGATGAGTCACAAAAACTATTTACTAATGGAAAATAGTTGAAACCAATTAGGGGCAGATATGTAGCAGGGTTAGCCTCGATAACTCAGCCAGTGCATTTAATGAGTATTAGAAATAGCTCAATTTTCAGAACTAAATTACATGAAAAGTGGTAAAATAAATAATGAAAAAATATTGCAATAGCTGTTTCAATACACAGAACTAAACATTTTATCTATAAATCTCAAGGTGTTAGTCTCTTTAAAGGGACACTGAACCCAAAATTTTTCTTTTGTGATTCAGATAGAGCATGCAATTTTAAGCAACTTTCTAATTTACTCATATTATAAATTTTTCTTCGTTCTCTTGCTATCTTTATATAAAAAAGAAGGCATCTAAGCTTTTTTCTTGGTTCAGACCTCTGGACAGCAGTTTTTGTTTGGTGGATGAATTTATCCACCAATCAGCAAGGACAACCTAGGTTGTTCACCAAAAATGGGCCGGCATCTAAACTTACATTCTTGCATTTCAAATAAAGATTCCAAGAGAATGAAGAAAATTTGATAATAGGAGTAAATTAGAAAGTTGCTTAAAATGTCATGCTCTATCTGAATCACGAAAGAAAAAAATTGGGTTCAGTGTCCCTTTAACCTTTAATCACACACAATATAAAGTATCATACTCCTAACAAAAATAATAATACATTGATTGTAAAATATATCTGTGATGCCTAACCAGGTCAGTGCACACTAGCAATATTATTCAATTAATATCAAAATGATATAACCCGTATCAAAACCAATATACTCCTAAAGTGACCCTAATTTGCCTATTACAGTTGTCATTAATGCTTATAGCATCACTTTACATCATAAGTCTACTCCCTATGTCCTCACTTTACATCACAAGTCTACTCTTTATGGCATCACATTACAGCATAAGTCTACTCCCTATGTCATTACTTTACATCATAAGTCTACTCCCTATGTCATCACTTTACATCATAAGTCTACTCCCTATGTCATCACTTTACATCATAAGTCTACTCCTTATGTCATCACTTTACATCATAAGTCTACTCCCTATGTCATCACTTTACATCATAAGTCTACTCCCTATGGCATCCAATTTACATCATAAATCTACTTCCTATGTCATCACTTTACATCATAAGTCTACTCCCTATGTCATCACTTTACAGCATAAGTCTACTCCCTATGTCATCACTTTACATCATAAGTCTACTCCCTATGGCATCACTTTACATCATAAGTCTACTCCCTATGTCATCACTTTACATCATAAGTCTACTCCCTATCGGCTAGATTTAGAGTTGGACGGTAGCCGTCAAAACCAGCGTTAGAGGCTCCTAACGCTGGTTTCTCCAACATAGGTGTGTCCGGTCCACGGCGTCATCCTTACTTGTGGGATATTCTCTTCCCCAACAGGAAATGGCAAAGAGCCCAGCAAAGCTGGTCATATGATCCCTCCTAGGCTCCGCCTACCCCAGTCATTCTCTTTGCCGTTGCACAGGCAACATCTCCACGGAGATGGCTAAGAGTTTTTTGGTGTTTAAATGTAGTTTTTATTCTTCAATCAAGTGTTTGTTATTTTAAAATAGTGCTGGTATGTACTATTTACTCTGAAACAGAAAAGAGAAGAAGATTTCTGTTTGTGAGAGGAAGATGATTTTAGCAAACGTTACTAAAATCGATTGCTGTTTCCACACAGGACTGTTGAGATGAAGTAACTTCAGTTGGGGGAAGCAGTTGGCAGATTTTTCTGCCTGAGGTATGATGGCCACATTTCTAACACGACTTGGTAATGCTGGAAGGCTGTCATTTTCCCTATGGGGACCGGTAAGCCATTTTCTTAGATTAAGTATAAGAATAAAGGCTTTATAAGGGCTTAAAAAACTGGTAGACATTTTTCTGGGCTAAAACGATCACTTGCTAAGCATATTTGACAGATTATAGCGCTTTATAGTTATTATAATCTTGGGGATTGTTGTTAAAAAACGGCAGGCACTGTATGGACACCTTTTTCAGATGGGGGCCTTCTCTAGTCATAGGCAGAGCCTCATTTTCGCGCCACTAATGCGCAGTTGTTTTTGGAAGGCAAGGCATGCAGATGCATGTGTGAGGAGCTAAGATCCACTGAAAAAGCTTATAGAAGGCGTCATTTGGTATCGTATTCCCCTCTGGGCTTGGTTGGGTCTCAGCAAAGCAGATTCCTGGGACTGTATAGGGGTTAAATGTAAAAACGGCTCCGGTTATTTTAAGGGTTAAAGCTTTCAAATTTGGTGTGCAATACTTTTAAGGCTTTAAGACACTGTGGTGAAATTTTGGTGAATTTTGAACAATTGCTTCATACTTTTTCGCATATTCAGTAATAAAGTGTGTTCTGTTTAAAATTTAAAGTGACAGTAACGGTTTTATTTTAAAAGTTTTTTGTGCTTTGTTGACAAGTTTAAGCCTGTTTACCATGTCTGAACCATCAGATAAACGATGTTCTATATGTATGAAAGCCAATGTGTCTCCCCATTTAAATATATGTGATAATTGTGACATGGTGTCCAAACAAAGTAGGGACAATGATGCCACAGATAATAATAGTGCCCAAGATGATTCTTCAGATGAGGGGAGTAAGCATGGTACTGCATCACCCCCTTCTGTGTCTACACCAGTTTTGCCCTCACAAGAGGCCCCTAGTACATCTAGTGCGCCAATACTTATTACTATGCAACAATTAACGGCTGTTATGGATAATTCTATTGCAAATATTTTATCTAAAATGCCTACTTATCAAAGAAAGCGCGATTGCTCTGTTTTAAACACTGAAGAGCAAGAGGACGCTGATGATAACGCTTCTGACATACCCTCACACCAATCTGAAGGGGCCAGGAGGGAGGTTTTGTCTGAGGGAGAAATTTCAGATTCAGGGAAAATTTCTCAACAAGCTGAACCTGATGTTGTAACATTTAAATTTAAATTAGAACATCTCCGCGCACTGCTTAAGGAGGTATTATCTACTCTGGATGATTGTGACAATTTGGTCATTCCAGAGAAATTATGTAAGATGGATAAGTTCCTAGAGGTTCCGGTGCCCCCCGACGCTTTTCCTATACCCAAGCGGGTGGCGGACATAGTAAACAAGGAATGGGAAAGGCCCGGCATACCTTTTGTGCCTCCCCCTATATTTAAGAAATTATTTCCTATAGTCGACCCCAGAAAGGACTTATGGCAGACAGTCCCTAAGGTCGAGGGGGCGGTCTCTACTCTAAACAAACGCACTACTATTCCCATAGAAGATAGTTGTGCTTTCAAAGATCCTATGGATAAAAAATTAGAGGGTTTGCTTAAAAGAATGTTTGTTCAGCAAGGTTACCTTCTTCAACCAATTTCATGCATTGTTCCTGTCACTTCGGCAGCGTGTTTCTGGTTCGAAGAACTAGAAAAGTCGCTCAATAAAGAATCTTCGTATGAGGAGGTTATGGACAGAGTTCATGCACTTAAATTGGCTAACTCTTTTATTCTAGATGCCGCTTTGCAATTAGCGAGATTAGCGGCGAAAAATTCAGGGTTTGCTATCGTGGCGCGCAGAGCGCTCTGGCTAAAGTCTTGGTCAGCGGATGTGTCTTCCAAGACAAAATTGCTTAACATCCCTTTCAAGGGCAAAACACTGTTTGGTCCTGATTTGAAAGAGATTATTTCAGACATCACCGGAGGAAAGGGCCACGCCCTTCCTCAGGATAGGTCTTTTAAGGCTAGAAATAAGCCTAATTTTCGTCCCTTTCGCAGAAACGGACCAGTCTCTACTTCTACATCCTCTAAGCAAGAGGGTAATACTTCTCAACCCAAACCAGCCTGGAGACCGATGCAAGGCTGGAACAAGGGTAAGCAGGCCAAGAAGCCTGCCACTGCTACCAAAACAGCATGAAGGGATGGCCCCCGATCCGGGACCGGATCTGGTGGGGGGCAGACTTTCTCTCTTTGCTCAGGCCTGGGCAAGAGATGTTCAGGATCCTTGGGCACTAGAAATAGTTTCTCAAGGTTATCTCCTGGAATTCAAGGAACTACCCCCAAGGGGAAGGTTCCACAGGTCTCAATTATCTTCAAACCAAATAAAAAGACAGGCATTCTTACATTGTGTAGAAGACCTGTTAAAGATGGGAGTAATTCATCCAGTTCCAATAAGAGAACAAGGGATGGGGTTTTACTCCAACCTGTTCATAGTTCCCAAAAAAGAGGGAACATTCAGACCAATTCTAGATCTCAAGATCCTAAACAAATTTCTCAGGGTTCCATCGTTCAAAATGGAAACCATTCGAACGATCCTTCCTACCATCCAGGAAGGTCAATTTATGACCACGGTGGATTTAAAGGATGCGTACCTCCATATTCCTATCCACAAGGAACATCATCAGTTCCTAAGGTTCGCTTTTCTGGACAAGCATTACCAGTTTGTGGCACTTCCATTCGGATTAGCCACTGCTCCGAGAATTTTCACAAAGGTACTAGGGTCCCTTCTAGCGGTTCTAAGACCAAGGGGCATTGCAGTAGTACCGTACTTGGACGACATCCTGATTCAAGCGTCGTCTCTGTCAAAAGCAAAGGCTCATACGGACATCGTCCTAGCCTTTCTCAGATCTCACGGATGGAAAGTGAACATAGAAAAAAGTTCTCTTTCCCCGTCAACAAGAGTTCCCTTCTTGGGAACAATAATAGACTCCTTAGAAATGAGGATTTTTCTGACAGAGGTCAGAAAATCAAAACTTCTAAGCTCTTGTCAAGTTCTTCATTCTGTTCTTCGTCCTTCCATAGCGCAGTGCATGGAAGTAATAGGATTGATGGTTGCAGCAATGGACATAGTTCCTTTTGCACGAATTCATCTAAGACCATTACAACTGTGCATGCTCAGACAGTGGAATGGGGATTATACAGACTTGTCTCCGATGATTCAAGTAGATCAAAGGACCAGAGATTCACTCCGTTGGTGGCTAATCCTGGACAACCTGTCACAGGGAATGAGCTTCCGCAGACCAGAGTGGGTCATTGTCACGACCGACGCCAGTCTGGTGGGCTGGTGTTATGATCTCCTTTCTCTTTAAATCCTTCTGACACCTCCCTTTCCACAACCCTTAAAAGGACCATCTGATCCCTATTTGCTTGCTTGATTATTTTAGTGTAACAGGGAAAGTTAGTTGTTAGGACTCTCCACTGTTATCCTGTTATCCAGCCTTTAGTGATTAAATAAGTCACTTCAACTGTCTCAACATTTATCCTCATTGAGACTTTGTTTCAATTAACATTGCTTCGCATATTCTAAGGACTTTAACATATCAAGAAGATCTGTATTCTGAACTCTCACCTCTCAGCTTACAAACTGCTCTCCGCTCCTGAATAGCAACTCTGTGACGTCATTCAAGCCGACACCAGCTCAGCATATGCAGACAGCGTTCAGACGCCAACCTGTTTACACAAGCTACTGCATCTACAGCCTTTAACCCTGCTTCCTACACAGCTTCAAGGAATACTAACAGCAAACAGTTGGTTTCAACGGAGAAACTTAAAGGATTTATCACCTCTCTAAAACTAAGAACCGGAGGAGTTATCTACAAACCGCAAGTATCAAAAGCCTTGATTAATACTCTATTGCATGTTTGCTTAACTCCACATAAAGACTTTGCTTATACAAATACCGGAACAACTCTGTTCGCATAATCAGACTTCATCTCTGCTTAAATTTGAGATTTATTAACTTTGCATACTAACTACAATTTAACCACTTACTGCCTTCTCTGCAGCACCATTTAAAGCTTGTATTTATTTAAGAAGAGCTATTTTACAACTACAGTGAAAGTTAACTGTGAGTTGTGCTTTTATTATTTTGCCTGTTAATTTGGATTAAATACGCTATTTAATCCCTTTCCTTGCTCTTCTGACAATAAGAGTTTTGGATTATTTAAATAGCTACAAATACAACATTTAGTTCATATCATTGTCTGAACTTTATTCATAAATTGCAAAAGACCTGACAGAAAACATAACAGAATAATCAAGCCTGTAAAATAGTCTCAACTGTAACTAAATATGGATCCAGTTGAGATGAGTAATCAAATAACCTCTCTAAATCAAAAGGTTGACTTATTAGCTCAGGGAATGACTGCACTGCAAAATGAGAACAACACTCTCAGGAGGATTATTAATGACTTTCTCACTCAAAAGACAACGGAGTTTCCTGAACCACAAGTTAACCCCCCAGCCACTTTCTCTGGTGACCGCTCTAAATTCAGAGAATTTAAAAATGCTTGTATGCTAATGTTTTCTTTGAAGCCACGTACATACCGAAATGATAAAGTTAAGGTATGTACCGCTATCTCATTTCTATCTGGAGAGCCTAGAGCTTGGGCGGATAGATTTTTTGAATCTGACGATCCTATGTTAAACTCCCTGGATACTTTTTTCCAAAACATGGCAGTATTGTATGAAGACATACACAAACAACAGACAGCCGAGAACACTTTACGCTCCCTAAAACAAGGTAAACGGGCTGTAGAAGATTACATTGCTGAATTTCAACTTTGGGCAACGGATTCTGAATGGAATTCAGTCAGTCTAAAAAATCAGTTCCGTTTGGGACTCTCTGAGCATCTAAAGGATGATCTCTCAAAGGTGGATTTCCCTGATACTTTAGAAGGTTTATTTAAATTATGCATAACAATGGATCGCCGTTACAGAGAGAGAAAACAAGAGAGAGTACATAGTGATTCAAGTTTGAGAAAACATTATCCCTCAACCCCTGAAAGGTCTACCAGTTCATCTGTTCCTATGGAGATAGGAGTTATTAGGGGACCTCTGACCAGTGAAGAAAAACTGAGAAGACGTATAGGAAGATTATGCATGTACTGTGCAAATAAAGACCACGATGTATCAACCTGTCCTCAACTTAATCGTCCAAAGAAGGGTAAGATATTACTTATGACTATTAAACCTCCCATCAAAGAGTATACTCATCTCTCATTAAATTTGTCGTTACAGTGGGATCAACATCAGTTCCAGGAAGTGGCCATAATTGATTCCGGGGCTTATGGAACATTTATTGATCAAGCATTGGTGTCACTTAATAAAATTCCTTGTGTGCAAAAAACCACTCCGTTGTTTGTGCGTGTTGTTGATGGGTCACATTTCCTCAAAGGTCCAATTACACACCAGACCATACCCTTACTCACTATCACCAACACTGGACACAAGGAATACATTACATATGACATCATCCCTAGTTCAGTTCACCCAGTTATACTCGGGTATCCCTGGCTTAAAAAACATAATCCCACCATAAACTGGTCTACCAATCAGATCATTTTTAATTCTAAATTCTGTACTGATACTTGTCACCCATATATAACCATTAATCATTTAGACCTCCTTCTTCCAAATGAGTATAAGGATTTCTCAGACGTTTTTAACCTCAAAAAAGCTGAAGTATTACCTCCACACAGAGAGTTTGATTGTCCGATTGACACGAAACCCGGGGCGGTATTACCTACAAACCGTATTTTTCCACTTTCACAAAAGGAATTACAACACCTTCGAGAATACCTCGATGAAAATTTACGCAAAGGTTTTATATCACCCTCATCATCTCCAACAGCTTCAGCCATATTTTTTGTAACAAATAAGGACGGGACTTTACGTCCTATTATTGATTATCGAGCATTAAATGCAGTCACTATCAAAAATCGTTACCCATTACCACTGATACCAGAATTACTTGAAAGATTGAATGGTGCCAATATCTTTACCAAACTCGACCTTAAGGGTGCTTATAATCTCATCCGCATAAAATCAGGTCATGAATGGAAAACTGCTTTCAAGACAAGGTATGGCTTATACCAATATAATGTTATGCCATTTGGTTTAACTAACGCACCCGCAACGTTTCAATATTTCATTAACGAAATATTCAAAGACCTCATGGACGTCTGTGTGGTAGTGTATCTCGATGATATTCTCATCTATTCACGGGATATCAAGGAACATGTGAGGCATGTTCGATGGGTCCTTTCAACCTTACGTGAACATCACCTATATGCAAAAATGGAAAAATGTGAATTCCATAAACACACCATAAAATTTCTTGGCTATATAATCACACCATCTGGGATATCAATGGATCCGGAAAAAGTCAATGCAATCCTTCATTGGCCAACTCCTCATACTACTAAATCTCTACAGAGATTTTTAGGATTCTCTAACTTTTATAGGAAATTTATATCAGATTACTCAGCTATAGTACAACCTCTAACTAGACTAACAGGTAAACAAAAGTTCAAATGGGATGAAGACGCAGAAAATGCTCTTCAACTCCTAAAGAAGAAGTTCATCAATGCTCCTATTTCTCCAACATAGGTGTGTCCGGTCCACGGCGTCATCCTTACTTGTGGGATATTCTCTTCCCCAACAGGAAATGGCAAAGAGCCCAGCAAAGCTGGTCACATGATCCCTCCTAGGCTCCGCCTACCCCAGTCATTCTCTTTGCCGTTGTACAGGCAACATCTCCACGGAGATGGCTTAGAGTTTTTTAGTGTTTAACTGTAGTTTTTATTATTCAATCAAGAGTTTGTTATTTTGAAATAGTGCTGGTATGTACTATTTACTCAGAAACAGAAAAGAGATGAAGATTTCTGTTTGTATGAGGAAAATGATTTTAGCAACCGTCACTAAAATCCATGGCTGTTCCACACAGGACTGTTGAGAGCAATTAACTTCAGTTGGGGGAACAGTGAGCAGTCTCTTGCTGCTTGAGGTATGACACATTCTAACAAGACGATGTAATGCTGGAAGCTGTCATTTTCCCTATGAGATCCGGTAAGCCATGTTTATTAAGATCGTAAATAAGGGCTTCACAAGGGCTTATTAAGACTGTAGACTTTTTCTGGGCTAAATCGATTCATTATTAACACATATTTAGCCTTGAGGAATCATTTATTCTGGGTATTTTGATATAATAATATCGGCAGGCACTGTTTTAGACACCTTATCCTTTAGGGGCTTTCACAAATCATAGGCAGAGCCTCATTTTCGCGCCGGTGTTGCGCACTTGTTTTTGAGAGGCATGACATGCAGTCGCATGTGAGAGGAGCTCTGATACTTAGAAAAGACTTTCTGAAGGCGTCATTTGGTATCGTATTCCCCTTTGGGCTTGGTTGGGTCTCAGCAAAGCAGATACCAGGGACTGTAAAGGGATTAAAGTTAAAAACGGCTCCGGTTCCGTTATTTTAAGGGTTAAAGCTTCCAAATTTGGTGTGCAATACTTTTAAGGCTTTAAGACACTGTGGTGAAAATTTGGTGAATTTTGAACAATTCCTTCATGTTTTTTCGCAATTGCAGTAATAAAGTGTGTTCAGTTTAAAATTTAAAGTGACAGTAACGGTTTTATTTTAAAACGTTTTTTGTACTTTGTTATCAAGTTTATGCCTGTTTAACATGTCTGAACTTCCAGATAGACTGTGTTCTGAATGTGGGGAAGCCAGAATTCCCATTCATTTAAATAAATGTGATTTATGTGACAATGACAATGATGCCCAAGATGATTCCTCAAGTGAGGGGAGTAAGCATGGTACTGCATCATTCCCTCCTTCGTCTACACGAGTCTTGCCCACTCAGGAGGCCCCTAGTACATCTAGCGCGCCAATACTCCTTACTATGCAACAATTAACGGCTGTAATGGATAATTCTGTCAAAAACATTTTAGCCAAAATGAACACTTATCAGCGTAAGCGCGACTGCTCTGTTTTAGATACTGAAGAGCATGACGACGCTGATAATAATTGTTCTGAAGGGCCCCTAACCCAGTCTGATGGGGCCAGGGAGGTTTTGTCTGAGGGAGAAATTACTGATTCAGGGAACATTTCTCAACAAGCTGAACCTGATGTGATTACGTTTAAATTTAAGTTGGAACATCTCCGCATTCTGCTTAAGGAGGTATTATCCACTCTGGATGATTGTGACAAGTTGGTCATCCCAGAGAAACTATGTAAAATGGACAAGTTCCTAGAGGTCCCGGGGCTCCCAGAAGCTTTTCCTATACCCAAGCGGGTGGCGGACATTGTTAATAAAGAATGGGAAAGGCCCGGTATTCCTTTCGTCCCTCCCCCCATATTTAAAAAATTGTTTCCTATGGTCGACCCCAGAAAGGACTTATGGCAGACAGTCCCCAAGGTCGAGGGAGCGGTTTCCACTTTAAACAAACGCACCACTATACCCATAGAGGATAGTTGTGCTTTCAAAGATCCTATGGATAAAAAATTAGAAGGTTTACTTAAAAAGATGTTTGTTCAGCAGGGTTACCTTCTACAACCAATTTCATGCATTGTCCCTGTAGCTACAGCCGCATGTTTCTGGTTCGATGAGCTGATAAAGGCGGTCGATAGTGATTCTCCTCCTTATGAGGAGATTATGGACAGAATCAATGCTCTCAAATTGGCTAATTCTTTCACCCTAGACGCCACTTTGCAATTGGCTAGGTTAGCGGCTAAGAATTCTGGGTTTGCTATTGTGGCGCGCAGAGCGCTTTGGTTGAAATCTTGGTCAGCTGATGCGTCTTCCAAGAACAAGCTACTTAACATTCCTTTCAAGGGGAAAACGCTGTTTGGCCCTGACTTGAAAGAGATTATCTCTGATATCACTGGGGGTAAGGGCCACGCCCTTCCTCAGGATCGGCCTTTCAAGGCAAAAAATAAACCTAATTTTCGTCCCTTTCGTAGAAATGGACCAGCCCAAAGTGCTACGTCCTCTAAGCAAGAGGGTAATACTTCTCAAGCCAAGCCAGCTTGGAGACCAATGCAAGGCTGGAACAAGGGAAAGCAGGCCAAGAAACCTGCCACTGCTACCAAGACAGCATGAAATGTTGGCCCCCGATCCGGGACCGGATCTGGTGGGGGGCAGACTCTCTCTCTTCGCTCAGGCTTGGGCAAGAGATGTTCTGGATCCTTGGGCGCTAGAAATAGTCTCCCAAGGTTATCTTCTTGAATTCAAGGGGCTTCCCCCAAGGGGGAGGTTCCACAGGTCTCAGTTGTCTTCAGACCACATAAAAAGACAGGCATTCTTACATTGTGTAGAAGACCTGTTAAAAATGGGAGTGATTCATCCTGTTCCATTAAGAGAACAAGGGATGGGGTTCTACTCCAATCTGTTCATAGTTCCCAAAAAAGAGGGAACGTTCAGACCAATCTTGGATCTCAAGATCTTAAACAAGTTTCTCAAGGTTCCATCGTTCAAGATGGAAACCATTCGAACTATTCTTCCTTCCATCCAGGAAGGTCAATTCATGACCACAGTGGATTTAAAGGATGCGTATCTACATATTCCTATCCACAAGGAACATCATCGGTTCCTAAGGTTCGCATTCCTGGACAAGCATTACCAGTTCGTGGCGCTTCCTTTCGGATTAGCCACTGCTCCAAGGATTTTCACAAAGGTACTAGGGTCCCTTCTAGCTGTGCTAAGACCAAGGGGCATTGCTGTAGTACTTTACTTGGACGACATTCTGATTCAAGCGTCGTCCCTTCCTCAAGCAAAGGCTCACACGGACATTGTCCTGGCCTTTCTCAGATCTCACGGATGGAAAGTGAACGTGGAAAAGAGTTCTCTATCTCCGTCAACAAGGGTTCCCTTCTTGGGAACAATAATAGACTCCTTAGAAATGAGGATTTTTCTGACAGAGGCCAGAAAAACAAAACTTCTAGACTCTTGTCGGATACTTCATTCCGTTCCTCTTCCTTCCATAGCGCAGTGCATGGAAGTGATCGGTTTGATGGTAGCGGCAATGGACATAGTTCCTTTTGCGCGCATTCATCTAAGACCATTACAACTGTGCATGCTCAGTCAGTGGAATGGGGACTATACAGACTTGTCTCCGAAGATACAAGTAAATCAGAGGACCAGAGACTCACTCCGTTGGTGGCTGTCCCTGGACAACCTGTCACAAGGGATGACATTCCGCAGACCGGAGTGGGTCATCGTCACGACCGACGCCAGTCTGATGGGCTGGGGCGCGGTCTGGGGATCCCTGAAAGCTCAGGGTCTTTGGTCTCGGGAAGAATCTCTTCTACCGATAAATATTCTGGAACTGAGGGCGATATTCAATGCTCTCAAGGCTTGGCCTCAGCTAGCGAGGGCCAAGTTCATACGGTTTCAATCAGACAACATGACAACTGTTGCGTACATCAACCATCAGGGGGGAACAAGGAGTTCCCTAGCGATGGAAGAAGTGACCAAAATCATTCTATGGGCGGAGTCTCACTCCTGCCACCTGTCTGCTATCCACATCCCAGGAGTGGAAAATTGGGAAGCGGATTTTCTGAGTCGTCAGACATTGCATCCGGGGGAGTGGGAACTCCATCCGGAAATCTTTGCCCAAGTCACTCAGCTGTGGGGCATTCCAGACATGGATCTGATGGCCTCTCGTCAGAACTTCAAAGTTCCTTGCTACGGGTCCAGATCCAGGGATCCCAAGGCGGCTCTAGTGGATGCACTAGTAGCACCTTGGACCTTCAAACTAGCTTATGTGTTCCCGCCGTTTCCTCTCATCCCCAGGCTGGTAGCCAGGATCAATCAGGAGAGGGCGTCGGTGATCTTGATAGCTCCTGCGTGGCCACGCAGGACTTGGTATGCAGATCTGGTGAATATGTCATCGGCTCCACCTTGGAAGCTACCTTTGAGACGAGACCTTCTTGTTCAGGGTCCGTTCGAACATCCGAATCTGGTTTCACTCCAGCTGACTGCTTGGAGATTGAACGCTTGATCTTATCGAAGCGCGGGTTCTCAGATTCTGTTATCGATACTCTTGTTCAGGCCAGAAAGCCTGTAACTAGAAAGATTTACCACAAAATTTGGAAAAAATATATCTGTTGGTGTGAATCTAAAGGATTCCCTTGGGACAAGGTTAAGATTCCTAAGATTCTATCCTTCCTTCAAGAAGGATTGGAAAAAGGATTATCTGCTAGTTCCCTGAAGGGACAGATTTCTGCCTTGTCTGTGTTACTTCACAAAAAGCTGGCAGCTGTGCCAGATGTTCAAGCCTTTGTTCAGGCTCTGGTTAGAATTAAGCCTGTTTACAAACCTTTGACTCCTCCTTGGAGTCTCAACTTAGTTCTTTCAGTTCTTCAGGGGGTTCCGTTTGAACCCTTACATTCCGTTGATATTAAGTTATTATCTTGGAAAGTTTTGTTTTTAGTTGCAATTTCTTCTGCTAGAAGAGTTTCAGAATTATCTGCTCTGCAGTGTTCTCCTCCTTATCTGGTGTTCCATGCAGATAAGGTGGTTTTACGTACTAAACCTGGTTTTCTTCCAAAAGTTGTTTCTAACAAAAACATTAACCAGGAGATTATCGTACCTTCTCTGTGTCAGAAACCAGTTTCGAAGAAGGAACGTTTGTTGCACAATTTGGATGTTGTTCGCGCTCTAAAATTCTATTTAGATGCTAAAAAGGATTTTAGACAAACATCTTCCTTGTTTGTTGTTTATTCCGGTAAAAGGAGAGGTCAAAAAGCAACTTCTACCTCTCTCTCTTTTTGGATTAAAAGCATCATCAGATTGGCTTACGAGACTGCCGGACGGCAGCCTCCCGAAAGAATCACGGCTCATTCCACTAGGGCTGTGGCTTCCACATGGGCCTTCAAGAACGGGGCTTCTGTTGATCAGATATGTAGGGCAGCGACTTGGTCTTCACTGCACACTTTTACCAAATTTTACAAGTTTGATACTTTTGCTTCTTCTGAGGCTATTTTTGGGAGAAAGGTTTTGCAAGCCGTGGTGCCTTCCATTTAGGTGACCTGATTTGCTCCCTCCCTTCATCCGTGTCCTAAAGCTTTGGTATTGGTTCCCACAAGTAAGGATGACGCCGTGGACCGGACACACCTATGTTGGAGAAAACAGAATTTATGTTTACCTGATAAATTACTTTCTCCAACGGTGTGTCCGGTCCACGGCCCGCCCTGGTTTTTTTTTAATCAGGTCTGATAATTTATTTTCTTTAACTACAGTCACCACGGTACCATATGGTTTCTCCTATGCAAATATTCCTCCTTAACGTCGGTCGAATGACTGGGGTAGGCGGAGCCTAGGAGGGATCATGTGACCAGCTTTGCTGGGCTCTTTGCCATTTCCTGTTGGGGAAGAGAATATCCCACAAGTAAGGATGACGCCGTGGACCGGACACACCGTTGGAGAAAGTAATTTATCAGGTAAACATAAATTCTGTTTTTAAGATTACCTGACCCTACTCGGTCTTTTACATTGGAGGTGGATGCTTCTAATGTAGCAATAGGGGCTATACTATCTCAACAAGATGAAGAATCAAAAGAGTTACATCCTGTGGCATTCCATTCCAGGCTATTAAATTCAGCTGAAAAGAATTACTCAATAGGCGATAAGGAGCTATTGGCAATTAAATCATCATTGGAGCATTGGCGTCATCTTTTAGAAGGCACCTCAACTCCATTTACAATTTACACAGACCATCGTAATCTTCAATATCTAAAAAGAAATAAGACATTATCATCTCGTCAAGTACGATGGGCTCTCTTTTTGGACCGTTTTAATTTTCTCTTACAATACAGACCCGGAAAAAACAATACAAAAGCAGATGCTCTCTCCAGATCTCTTCAAGCTCCAACAGAAGAAGAAGAGAAACTTAGTATTGTTCCTCCACATAAAATCCTCGGAATAATATCTACTCTTCAGAGTGAAATTTTATCAAGTCAACAAAAGGATCTTTCTATTCCTGAAGTATGTCATAAAGATCCTGAAACTGGACTCTTCACTTTTAATAATTTAATATATATACCAACTGATTTAAGAAAACAGATTATGCAGCAGTATCATGATTCACCCCTTTCTGGGCACCCAGGAATAAATAAAACTTATGATCTAATAAAACGATACTTTTGGTGGCCTAGATTAAAAGAAGATCTTCTATTATACATATCTCATTGTCGGATTTGTTCCATGAAAAAGAAGGTTCACTATAAACCATTCGGGTTACTTAGCCCACTACCCATACCCGATAGGCCATGGTCAATCGTCGGTATGGATTTCATAGTGGAACTTCCTCCATCAAATGGTTACACAGCCATTTTGGTGGTCGTAGACCACTTGACCAAATTGGCTCACTTTATACCCCTAAAACAAACACCATCTGCTCCAACTACTGCTAAGTTATTCCTCTCTCATATCGTAAAACTTCATGGACTACCTACTTCCATAGTAAGTGATCGAGGATCACAATTTACTTCAAAATTCTGGAGAAATTTATGCATTCAATTAAAGATCTCTCCTAAATATTCCACGGCATTTCATCCCCAGACAAATGGGTTGACTGAGAGACTTAATCAAACTCTCGAACAATATCTCCGGTGTTACATCTCTACACAACAAGATGATTGGGCAGATTGGCTCTCGATGGCAGAATTTGCCTACAATAACTCAGTCAACAGTTCAACTGGTTTCTCCCCCTTTTATGCCACCTATGGGTATCATCCATCTAGTTTCCCGAAGATGGGTTTCAGTTCGAATTCTCCTTCAGCTCTGGACTACTCAATTAAATTGAGAGACAACTTTGTTACCATACAAAAACATCTACAGAATGCAAAGGAGACCCAAAAGATCTACTATAACAGGAAGCATGCTTTGCCACCCTCGTATAAAGTGGGGGATTTGGTTTGGTTGTCAACCAAAAATATCAAATTGAAGGTCCCCTGCAAGAAACTAGCATCCCAGTTCCTTGGTCCCTTCCCTATCACAAGGGTCATAAATGAGAATGCTGTTGTTTTGAAGTTACCTACCTCTCTAGCCATCCACCCATCTTTCCACGTCTCTCTTTTGAAACCATTTAAGGGGGATGCAGGTTCTCTGGACGCTGATGTTCCTGACAGTACTTCATTAATAGAAGCAGAGGATGAGTATGAAATTGGTCGTATTCTGGATTCTAGAGTTCGTAATCGAATCCTTGAATATCTGGTACACTGGAAGGGTTACGCTTCATCTGAGGATTCGTGGGTTCCTGTGTCTGATGTGAATGCTCTACGTCTATTGGCTGCGTTTCATTCTCGACATCCCCTGAAGCCTGGTCCAGGACTCCCTGTGATGCGATCTTGAACGGGGGGATCTGTTATGATCTCCTTTCTCTTTAAATCCTTCTGACACCTCCCTTTCCACAACCCTTAAAAGGACCATCTGATCCCTATTTGCTTGCTTGATTATTTTAGTGTAACAGGGAAAGTTAGTTGTTAGGACTCTCCACTGTTATCCTGTTATCCAGCCTTTAGTGATTAAATAAGTCACTTCAACTGTCTCAACATTTATCCTCATTGAGACTTTGTTTCAATTAACATTGCTTCGCATATTCTAAGGACTTTAACATATCAAGAAGATCTGTATTCTGAACTCTCACCTCTCAGCTTACAAACTGCTCTCCGCTCCTGAATAGCAACTCTGTGACGTCATTCAAGCCGACACCAGCTCAGCATATGCAGACAGCGTTCAGACGCCAACCTGTTTACACAAGCTACTGCATCTACAGCCTTTAACCCTGCTTCCTACACAGCTTCAAGGAATACTAACAGCAAACAGTTGGTTTCAACGGAGAAACTTAAAGGATTTATCACCTCTCTAAAACTAAGAACCGGAGGAGTTATCTACAAACCGCAAGTATCAAAAGCCTTGATTAATACTCTATTGCATGTTTGCTTAACTCCACATAAAGACTTTGCTTATACAAATACCGGAACAACTCTGTTCGCATAATCAGACTTCATCTCTGCTTAAATTTGAGATTTATTAACTTTGCATACTAACTACAATTTAACCACTTACTGCCTTCTCTGCAGCACCATTTAAAGCTTGTATTTATTTAAGAAGAGCTATTTTACAACTACAGTGAAAGTTAACTGTGAGTTGTGCTTTTATTATTTTGCCTGTTAATTTGGATTAAATACGCTATTTAATCCCTTTCCTTGCTCTTCTGACAATAAGAGTTTTGGATTATTTAAATAGCTACAAATACAACATTTAGTTCATATCATTGTCTGAACTTTATTCATAAATTGCAAAAGACCTGACAGAAAACATAACAGCTGGGGCGCGGTCTGGGAACCCCTGAAAGCTCAGGGTCTATGGTCTCGGGAAGAATCTCTTCTCCCGATAAACATTCTGGAACTGAGAGCGATATTCAATGCTCTCAAAGCTTGGCCTCTTCTAGCAAAGGCCAAATTCATAAGGTTTCAATCAGACAACATGACGACAGTTGCATATATCAACCATCAGGGGGGAACAAGGAGTTCCCTGGCGATGGAGGAAGTGACCAAGATAATTCAATGGGCGGAGGATCACTCCTGCCACTTGTCTGCAATCCACATCCCAGGAGTGGAAAATTGGGAAGCGGATTTTCTGAGTCGTCAGACATTCCATCCGGGGGAGTGGGAACTCCACCCGGAAATCTTTGCCCAAATAACTCAATTATGGGGCATTCCAGACATGGATCTGATGGCGTCTCGCCAGAACTTCAAGGTTCCTTGTTACGGGTCCAGATCCAGGGATCCAAAGGCGACTCTAGTAGATGCACTAGTAGCACCTTGGACCTTCAACCTAGCTTATGTTTTCCCACCGTTTACTCTCATTCCCAGGCTGGTAGCCAGGATCAACCAGGAGAGGGCTTCGGTGATCTTGATAGCTCCTGCGTGGCCACGCAGGACTTGGTATGCAGACCTGGTGAATATGTCATCGGCTCCACCATGGAAGCTACCTTTGAGACAGGACCTTCTTGTTCAAGGTCCATTCGAACATCCGAATCTGGTTTCTCTCCAACTGACTGCTTGGAGATTGAACGCTTGATTTTATCAAAGGGTGGGTTTTCAGATTCTGTAATAGATACTCTGATTCAGGCTAGAAAGCCTGTGACTAGAAAAATTTACCATAAAATATGGAAAAAATATATCTGTTGGTGTGAATCTAAAGGATTCCCATGGAACAAGATAAAAATTCCTAGGATTTTATCCTTTCTACAAGAGGGTTTGGAGAAGGGATTATCTGCAAGTTCTCTGAAGGGACAGATTTCTGCGTTATCTGTTTTACTTCACAAAAGGCTGGCAGCTGTGCCAGACGTTCAAGCGTTTGTTCAGGCTCTGGTTAGAATCAAGCCTGTTTACAGACCTTTGACTCCTCCCTGGAGTCTTAATCTAGTTCTTTCAGTTCTTCAAGGGGTTCCGTTTGAACCCTTACATTCCGTAGATATTAAGTTATTATCTTGGAAAATTTTGTTTTTGGTTGCAATTTCTTCTGCTAGAAGAGTTTCTGAGTTATCTGCTCTGCAGTGTTCTCCGCCCTATCTGGTGTTCCATGCAGATAAGGTGGTTTTGCGTACTAAGCCTGGTTTTCTTCCGAAAGTTGTTTCCAACAAAAATATTAACCAGGAGATAGTTGTACCTTCTTTGTGCCCGAATCCAGTTTCAAAGAAGGAACGTTTGTTACACAATTTGGACGTAGTCCGTGCTCTAAAATTCTATTTAGAGGCCACTAAAGATTTCAGACAAACTTCTTCTTTGTTTGTTGTTTATTCTGGTAAAAGGAGAGGTCAAAAAGCAACTTCTACCTCTCTTTCTTTTTGGCTTAAAAGCATTATCCGTTTGGCTTATGAGACTGCCGGACGGCAGCCTCCTGAAAGAATCACAGCTCACTCCACTAGGGCTGTGGCTTCCACATGGGCCTTCAAGAACGAGGCTTCTGTTGACCAGATATGTAAGGCAGCGACTTGGTCTTCACTGCACACTTTTGCCAAATTTTACAAATTTGATACATTTGCTTCTTCAGAGGCTATTTTTGGGAGAAAGGTTCTGCAAGCCGTGGTGCCTTCCATTTAGGTGACCTGATTTGCTCCCTCCCTTCATCCGTGTCCTAAAGCTTTGGTATTGGTTCCCACAAGTAAGGATGACGCCGTGGACCGGACACACCTATGTTGGAGAAAACAGAATTTATGCTTACCTGATAAATTACTTTCTCCAACGGTGTGTCCGGTCCACGGCCCGCCCTGGTTTTTTTAATCAGGTCTGATGAATTATTTTCTCTAACTACAGTCACCACGGTATCATATGGTTTCTCCTATGCATATTTCCTCCTGTACGTCGGTCGAATGACTGGGGTAGGCGGAGCCTAGGAGGGATCATATGACCAGCTTTGCTGGGCTCTTTGCCATTTCCTGTTGGGGAAGAGAATATCCCACAAGTAAGGATGACGCCGTGGACCGGACACACCGTTGGAGAAAGTAATTTATCAGGTAAGCATAAATTCTGTTTTTTACCGCCCTCTGGTATTTGGAGTCAGTCAGGAAAAGGTCTAACGCTCACTTTGCAGCCGCGACTTTTCAATACCGCAGATCCCCCTACGCCATTTGCGTATCCTATCTTTTCAATTGGATCTTTCTAACGCCGGTATTTAGAGTCGTGGCTGAAGTGAGCGTTAGAAATCTAACGACAAAACTCCAGCCGCAGAAAAAAGTCAGTAGTTAAGAGCTTTCTGGGCTAACGCCGGTTTATAAAGCTCTTAACTACTGTGCTCTAAAGTACACTAACACCCATAAACTACCTATGTACCCCTAAACCGAGGTCCCCATCACATCGCCGCCACTCTATTAACATTTTTTAACCCCTAATCTGCCGACCGCACACCGCTGCCACCTACGTTATCCCTATGAACCCCTAATCTGCTGCCCCTAACACCGCCGACCCCTATATTATATTTATTAACCCCTAATATGCCGCCCCTAACGTTGCCGCTACCTACCTACACTTATTAACCCCTAATCTGCCGACCGGACCGCGCCGCTATTATAATAAAGTTATTAACCCCTAATCCGCCTCACTCCCGCCTCAATAACCCTATAATAAATAGTATTAACCCCTAATCTGCCGATCGGAGCTCACCGCTACTCTAATAAATTTTTTAACCCCTAAAGCTAATTCTAACCCTAACCCTAACACCCCCCTAAGTTAAATATAATTTTATTCTAACGAAATAAATTAACTCTTATTAAATAAATTATTCCTATTTAAATCTAAATACTTACCTGTAAAATAAACCCTAATATAGCTACAATATAAATTATAATTATATTGTAGCTATTTTAGGATTAATATTTATTTTACAGGCAACTTTGTAATTATTTTGACCAGGTACAATAGCTATTAAATAGTTAATAACTATTTAATAGCTACCTAGTTAAAATAATTACAAAATTACCTGTAAAATAAATCCTAACCTAAGTTACAATTAAACCTAACACTACACTATCAATAAATAAATTAAATAAACTACCTACAATTATCTACAATTAAACCTAACACTACACTATCAATAAATAAATTAAATACAATACCTACAAATTAATACAATTAAATAAACTAACTAAAGTACAAAAAATAAAAAAGAACTAAAAAAAAAAAATATTTACAAACATTAGAAAAATATTACAACAATTTTAAACTAATTACACCTACTCTAAGCCCCCTAATAAAATAACAAAGCCCCCCAAAATAAAAAAATGCCCTACCCTATTCTAAATTAAAAAAGTTCAAAGCTCTTTTACCTTACCAGCCCTTAAAAGGACCTTTTATGGGGCATGCCCCAAAGAATTCAGCTCTTTTGCCTGTAAAAGAAAAATACAACCCCCCCAACATTACAACCCACCACCCACATACCCCTAATCTAACCCAAACCCCCCTTAAATAAACCTAACACTAAGCCCCTGAAGATCATCCTACCTTATCTTCATTACGCCGGGTTCACCGATCGATCCAGAAGAGCTCCTCCGATGTCTTGATCCAAGCCCAAGCGGGGGGCTGAAGAGTGACGTCCATCCTCGGGCTGAAGTCTGGATCCAAGCGGCGGCTGAAGAAATCCATCATCAGACTGGATTCTATCAGCCAATCGGAATTAAGGTAGGAAAATTCTGATTGGCTGATGGAATCAGCCAATCAGATTCAAGTTCAATCCGATTGGCTGATCCGATCAGCCAATCAGATTGAGCTCGCATTCTATTGGCTGTTCCGATCAGCCAATAGATTGCGAGCTCAATCTGATTGGCTGATTCCATCAGCCAATCAGAATTTTCCTACCTTAATTCCGATTGGCTGATAGAATCCTATCAGCCAATCGGAATTCGACGGACGTCATCTTGGATGACGTCATTTAAAGGAACCGTCATTCGGCGAGTAGGCGTCGGTAGAAGAGGATGTTCCTCATCGGCTGGAAGATGATGGCTCCGGAAGAAAGAAGATTGAAGATGCTGCTTCATAGAAGACTTCATCCCGATTATGGACTTCTTCAGCGCCCGCTTGGATCAAGACTTCAGCCCGATGATGGATTTCTTCAGCCGCCGCTTGGATCCAGACTTCAGCCCGAGGATGGACGTCACTCTTCAGCCCCCCGCTTGGGCTTGGATCAAGACATCGGAGGAGCTCTTCTGGATCGATGGGTGAACCCGGCGTGGTGAAGATAAGGTAGGATGATCTTCAGGGGCTTAGTGTTAGGTTTATTTAAGGGGGGTTTGGGTTAGATTAGGGGTATGTGGGTGGTGGGATTTAATGTTAGGGGGGGTTGTATTTTTCTTTTACAGGCAAAAGAGCTGAATTCTTTGGGGCATGCCCCACAAAAGGTCCTTTTAAGGGCTGGTAAGGTAAAAGAGCTTTGAACTTTTTTAATTTAGAATAGGGTAGGGCATTTTTTTTATTTTGTGGGGCTTTGTTATTTTATTAGGGGGCTTAGAGTAGGTGTAATTAGTTTAAAATTGTTGTAATATTTTTCTAATGTTTGTAAATATTTTTTTATTTTTTGTAACTTAGTTCTTTTTTATTTTTTGTTCTTTAGTTAGTTTATTTAAATGTATTTATTTGTAGGTATTGTATTTAATTTATTTATTGATAGTGTAGTGTTAGGTTTAATTGTAGGTAATTTAATTTATTTATTGATAGTGTAGTGTTAGGTTTAATTGTAACTTAGGTTAGGAATTATTTTACAGGTAATTTTGTAATTATTTTAACTAGGTAACTATTAAATAGTTATTAATTATTTAATAGCTATTGTACCTGGTTAAAATAATTACAAAGTTGCCTGTAAAATAAATATTAATATTAATCCTAAAATAGCTACAATATAATTATAATTTATATTGTAGCTATATTAGGGTTTATTTTACAGGTAAGTATTTAGATTTAAATAGGAATAATTTATTTAATAAGAGTTAATTTATTTTGTTAGAATAAAATTATATTTAACTTAGGGGGGTGTTAGGGTTAGGGTTAGAATTAGCTTTAGGGGTTAAAAAATTTATTAGAGTAGCGGTGAGCTCCGATCAGCAGATTAGGGGTTAATACTTGAAGTTAGGTGTCGGCGATGTTAGGGAGGGCAGATTAGGGGTTAATACTATTTATTATAGGGTTATTGAGGCGGGAGTGAGGCGGATTAGGGGTTAATAACTTTATTATAGTAGCGGTGCAGTCCGCTCGGCATATTAGGGGTTAATAAGTGTAGGCAGGTGAAGGCGACGTTGAGGGGGGCAGATTAGGGGTTAATAAATATAATATAGGGGTCGGCGGTGTTAGGGGCAGCAGATTAGGGGTATATAGCTATAATGTAGCTTGCGGTGGTGTACGGAGCGGCAGATTAGGGGTTAATAATAATATGCAGGGGTTAGCGATAGCGGGGGCGGCAGATTAGGGGTTAATAAGTGTAAGGTTAGGGGTGTTTAGACTCGGGGTTCATGTTAGGGTGTTAGGTGCAGACTTAGGAAGTGTTTCCGCATAGCAAACAATGGGGCTGCGTTAGGAGCTGAATGCTGCTTTTTTGCAGGTGTTAGGTTTTTTTCAGCTCAAACAGCCCCATTGTTTTCTATGGGGGAATCGTGCACGAGCACGTTTTTGATGCTGGCCGCGTCCGTAAGCACCGCTGGTATCGAGAGTTGCAGTGGCGTTAAATATGCTCTACGCTCCCTTTTTTGGAGCCTAACGCAGCCCTTCTGTGAACTCTAAATACCAGCGGTATTTAAAAGGTGCGGGGCAAAAAAAGCATGTGTAGCTAACGCACCCCTTTTGCCGCAGAACTCTAAATCTAGCCGTAAGTCATCACTTTACATCATAAGTCTACTCCCTATGTCATCACTTTACATTATAAGTCTACTCTTTATGTCATCACTTTACATCATAAGTCTACTCCCTATGTCATCACTTTACATCATAAGTCTACTCCCTATGTCATCACTTTACATCATAAGTCTACTCCCTATGTCATCACTTTACATTATAAGTCTACTCTTTATGTCATCACTTTATATCATAAGTCTACTCCCTATGTCATCACTTTACAGCATAAGTCTACTCCCTATGTCATCACTTTACATCATAAGTCTACTCCCTATGGCATCACTTTACATCATAAGTCTACTCCCTATGAAATCACTTTACATCATAAGTCTACTCCTTATGGCATCACTTTACATCATAAGTCTACTCCCTATGGCATCACTTTACATCATACGTCTACTCCCTATGAAATCACTTTACATCATAAGTCTACTCCCTATGTCATCACTTTATATCATAAGTCTACTCCCTATGTCATCACTTTACATCATAAGTCTACTCCTTATGTCATCACTTTACATCATAAGTCTACTCCCTATGACATCACTTTACATTATAAGTCTACTCCCTATGTCATCACTTTACATCATACGTCTACTCCCTATGAAATCACTTTACATCATAAGTCTACTCTCTATGACATCACTTTACATCATAAGTATACTCCCTATGTCATCACTTTACAGCATAAGTCTACTCCCTATGACATCACTTTACAGCATGTCTACTCTTTATGGCATCACTTTACATCATAAGTCTACTCCCTATGTCATCACTTTACATCATAAGTCTACTCCCTTTGTCATCACTTTACATCATAAGTCTACTCCCTATGTCATCACTGTACATCATAAGTCTACTCCCTATGTCATCACTTTACATCATAAGTCTACTCCCTATGACATGAGTTTACATCATAAGTCTGCTCCCTATGGCATCACTTTACATCATAAGTCTACTCCCTATGGCATCACTTTACATCATAAGTCTACTCCCTATGACATCACTTTACAGCATGTCTACTCTTTATGGCATCACTTTACATCATAAGTCTACTCCCTATGTCATCACTTTACTTCATAAGTCTACTCCCTATGTCATCACTTTACATCATAAGTCTACTCCCTTTGTCATCACTTTACATCATAAGTCTACTCCCTATGTCATCACTGTACATCATAAGTCTACTCCCACTGTCATCACTTTACATCATAAGTCTACTCCCTATGACATGAGTTTACATCATAAGTCTGCTCCCTATGGCATCACTTTACATCATAAGTCTACTCCCTATGGCATCACTTTACATCATAAGTCTACTCCCTATGGCATCACTTTACAAATTACATCATAAGTCTACTCCCTATGGCATCACTTTACATCATAAGTCTACTCCCTATGGCATCAGTTTACATCATAAGTCTACTCCCTATGGTATCACTTTACATCATAAGTCTACTCCCTATGAAATCACTTTACATCATAAGTCTTCTCCCTATGTCATCACTTTACAGCATACGTCTACTCCCTATGGCATCACTTTACATCATAAGTCTACTCCCTATGGCATCACTTTACACCATAAGTCTACTCCCTATGGCATCACTTTACATCATAAGTCTACTCCCTATGTCATCACTTTACATCATAAGTCTACTCTTTATGTCATCACTTGACATCATAATTCCACTCCATATGGCATCACTTTACATCATAAGTCTACTCCCTATGTCATCACTTTACATCATAAGTCTACTCCCTATGTCATCACTTTACATCATAAGTCTACTCCCTATGTCATCACTTTACATCATAAGTCTGCTCCCTATGAAATCACTTTACATCATAAGTCTACTCCATATGTCATCACTTTACAGCATAAGTCTACTCACTATGGCATCACTTTACTTCATAAGTCTACTCCCTATGGCATCACTTTACATCATAAGTCTACTCCCTATGGCATCACTTTACATCATAAGTCTACTCGCTATGTCATCACTTTACATCATAAGTCTACTCCCTATGGCATCACTTTACATCATAAGTCTACTCCCTATGGCATCACTTTACATCATAAGTCTACTTCCTATGGCATCACTTTACATCATAAGTCTACTCCCTATGGCATCACTTTACATCATAAGTCTACTCCCTATGACATCACTTTACATCATAAGTCTACTAGCTATGTCATCACTTTACATCATAAGTCTACTCCCTATGGCATCACTGTACATCATAAGTCTACTCCCTATGTCATCACTTTACAGCATAAGTCTACTCCCTATGGCATCACTTTACATCATAAGTCTACTCCCTATGGCATCACTTTACATCATGTCTACTCCCTATGGCATCACTTTACATCATAAGTCTACTCCCTATGGCATCACTTTACATCATAAGTCTACTCCCTATGGCATCACTTTACATCATAAGTCTACTCCCTATGGCAACACTTTACATCATAAGTCTACTCCCTATGGCACCAGTTTACATCATAAGTCTACTCCCTATGGCATCACTTTACATCATAAGTCTACTCCCTATGAAATCACTTTACATCATAAGTCTACTCCCTATGTCATCACTTTACAGCATAAGTCTACTCCCTATGGCATCACTTTACATCATAAGTCTACTCCCTATGGCATCACTTTATATCATAAGTCTACTCGCTATGGCATTACTTTACATCATAAGTCTACTCCCTATGGCATCACTGTACATCATAAGTCTACTTCCTATGTCATCACTTTACATCATAAGTCTACTCGCTATGTCATCACTTTACATCATAAGTCTACTCCCTATGGCATCACTGTACATCATAAGTCTACTCTTTATGTCATCATTTTACATCATAAGTCCACTCCATATGGCATCACTTTACATCATAAGTCTACTCCCTATGTCATCACTTTACATCATAAGTCTACTCCCTATGTCATCACTTTACATCATAAGTTTACTCCCTATGTCATCACTGTACATCATAAGTCTACTCTTTATGTCATCACTTTACATCATAATTCCACTCCATATGGCATCACTTTACATCATAAGTCTACTCCCTATGTCATCACTGTACATCATAAGTCTACTCCCTATGTCATCACTTTACATCATAAGTCTGCTCCCTATGAAATCACTTTACATCATAAGTCTACTCCATATGTCATCACTTTACATCATAAGTCTACTCCCTATGGCATCAGTTTACATCATAAGTCTACTCCCTATGATATCACTTTACATCATAAATCTACTCCCTATGAAATCACTTTACATCATAAGTCTTCTCCCTATGTCATCACTTTACAGCATAAGTCTACTCCCTATGGCATCACTTTACATCATAAGTCTACTCCCTATGGCATCACTTTACACCATAAGTCTACTCCCTATGGCATCACTTTACATCATAAGTCTACTCCCTATGGCATCACTTTATATCATAAGTCTACTCGCTATGGCATCACTTTACATCATAAGTCTACTCCCTATGGCATCACTGTACATCATAAGTCTACTCCCTATGTCATCACTTCACATCATAAGTCTACTCTTTATGTCATCACTTTACATCATAATTCCACTCCATATGGCATCACTTTACATCATAAGTCTACTCCCTATGTCATCACTTTACATCATAAGTCTACTCTCTATGTCATCACTTTACATCATAAGTCTACTACATATGTCATCACTGTACATCATAAGTCTACTCCCTATGTCATCACTTTACATCATAAGTCTGCTCCCTATGAAATCACTTTACATCATAAGTCTACTCCATATGTCATCACTTTACAGCATAAGTCTACTCACTATGGCATCACTTTACTTCATAAGTCTACTCCCTATGGCATCACTTTACATCATAAGTCTACTCCCTATGGCATCACTTTACATCATAAGTCTACTCGCTATGTCATCACTTTACATCATAAGTCTACTCCCTATGGCATCACTTTACATCATAAGTCTACTCACTATGGCATCACTTTACATCATAAGTCTACTTCCTATGGCATCACTTTACATCATAAGTCTACTCCCTATGGCATCACTTTACATCATAAGTCTACTCGCTATGTCATCACTTTACATCATAAGTCTACTCCCTATGGCATCACTTTACATCATAAGTCTACTCCCTATGACATCACTTTACATCATAAGTCTACTAGCTATGTCATCACTTTACATCATAAGTCTACTCCCTATGGCATCACTGTAAATCATAAGTCTACTCCCTATGTCATCACTTTACAGCATAAGTCTACTCCCTATGGCATCACTTTACATCATAAGTCTACTCCCTATGGCATCACTTTACATCATAAGTCTACTCCCTATGAAATCACTTTACATCATAAGTCTACTCCCTATGTCATCACTTTACAGCATAAGTCTACTCCCTATGGCATCACTTTACATCATAAGTCTACTCCCTATGGCATCACTTTATATCATAAGTCTACTCGCTATGGCATTACTTTACATCATAAGTCTACTCCCTATGGCATCACTGTACATCATAAGTCTACTTCCTATGTCATCACTTTACATCATAAGTCTACTCGCTATGTCATCACTTTACATCATAAGTCTACTCCCTATGGCATCACAGTACATCATAAGTCTACTCTTCATGTCATCATTTTACATCATAAGTCCACTCCATATGGCATCACTTTACATCATAAGTCTACTCCCTATGTCATCACTTTACATCATAAGTCTACTCCCTATGTCATCACTTTACATCATAAGTTTACTCCCTATGTCATCACTGTACATCATAAGTCTACTCCCTATGTCATCACTTTACATCATAAGTCTGCTCCCTATGAAATCACTTTACATCATAAGTCTACTCCATATGTCATCACTTTACACCATAAGTCTACTCACTATGGCATCACTTGACATCATAAGCCTACTCCCTATGGCATCACTTTACATCATAAGTCTACTCCCTATGACATCACTTTATATCATAAGTCTACTCCCTATGGCATCACTTTACATCATAAGTCTACTCCCTATGGCATCACTTTACATCATAAGTCTACTCCCTATGGCATCACTGTACATCATAAGTCTACTCCCTATGTCATCACTTTACAGCATAAGTCTACTCCCTATGGCATCACTTTACATCATAAGTCTACTCCCTATGGCATCACTTTACATCATAAGTCTACTCCCTATGGCATCACTTTACATCATAAGTCTACTCCCTATGGCATCACTCTACATCATAAGTCTACTCCCTATGGCATCACTTTACATCATAAGTCTACTCCCTATGTCATCACTTTACATCGTTAGTCTACTCCCTATGGCATCACTTTACATCATAAGTCTACTCGCTATATCATCACTTTTCATCATAAGTCTACTCCCTATGGCTCCACTGTACATCATAAGTCTACTCCCTATGTCATCACTTTACAGCATAAGTCTACTCCCTATGGCATCACTTTACAGCATAAGTCTACTCCCTATGGCATCACTTTACATCATAAGTCTACTCCCTATGGCATCACTTTACAGCATAAGTCTAGTCCCTATGGCATCACTTTACATCATAAGTCTACTCCCTATGTCATCACTTTACATCATAAGTCTACTCCTTATGTCATCACTTTACATCATAAGTCTACTCCCTATGTCATCACTTTAAATCATAAGTCTACTCCCTATGTCATCACTTTACATCATAAGTATACTCCCTATGTCATCACTTTACAGCATGTCTACTCCCTATGGCATCACTTTACAGCATAAGTCTACTCACTATGACATCACTTTACATCATAAGTCTGCTCCCTATGGCATCACTTTACATCATAAGTCTACTCCCTATGACATCACTTTACATCAAAAGTCTACTCCCTATGGCATCACTTTACATCATAAGTCTACTCGCTATGTCATCACTTTACATCATAAGTCTACTCCCTATGGCATCACTGTACATCATAAGTTACTCCCTATGTCATCACTTTACATCATAAGTCTACTCCCTGTGGCATCACTTTACATCATAAGTCTACTCCCTATGGCATCACTTTACATCATAAGTCTACTCCCTATGGCATCACTTTACATCATAAGTCTAATCCCTATGACATCACTTTACATCATAAGTCTACTCCCTATGGCATCACTTTACATCATAAGTCTACTCGCTATGTCATCACTTTACATCATAAGTCTACTCCCTACGGCATCACTGTACTTCATAAGTCTACTCCCTATGTCATCACTTTACAGCATAAGTCTACTCCCTATGACATCACTTTACATCATAAGTCTACTCCCTATGACATCACTTTACAGCATAAGTCTAGTCCCTATGGCATCACTTTACATCATAAGTCTAGTCCCTATGAAATCACTTTACATCATAAGTCTACTCCTTATGTCATCACTTTACATCATGTCTACTCCCTATGTCATCACTTTAAATCATAAGTCTACTCCCTATGTCATCACTTTACATCATAAGTATACTACCTATGTCATCACATTACAGCATGTCTACTCCCTATGGCATCACTTTACATCATAAGTCTACTCACTATGGCATCTCTTTACATCATAAGTCTACTCCCTATGTCATCACTTTACATCATAAGTCTACTCCTTATGTCATCACTTTACATCATAAGCTTACTCCTTATGGCATCACTTTACATCATAAGTCCACTCCCTATGGCATCACTTTACATCATATGTCTACAGCCTATAGCATCACTTTACATCATAAGTCTACTCGCTATGTCATCACTTTACATCATAAGTCTACTCCCTATGACATTACTTTACATCATAAGTCTACTTCCTATGACATCACTTTGCATCATGAGTCTACTCCCTATGACATCACTTTACATCATAAGTCTACTCCCTATGACATTACTCTACATCATAAATCTACTCCCTATGACATCACTTTGCATCATGAGTCTACTCTCTGTCAATCACTTTTTTTTATTATTATCATCGTTTTTTTGTAGAGCACCAACAGATTCTGCAGCGCTATAAACATAGAAGGTATACAAGGTAGCATTTATAGGGATCAAAGGGTAGAGGGCCCTGCCGAGAGTCACACTGTAGTCAGCTTTTATGAAGATGATCTGCAAACAGTTGGGCTCTTAGGCTTACATCCTAAAGGGTTCATGGCGGATAGCAATGAAGGAAAGAAACTGGTGTTAGGAAAGGTTAGTGTAGGTTGTATGCATCCCTGAACAGTAGAGTCTTTAGGGAGCGCTTGAAGCTTTGAAAACTAGGGGAGAGTCTTGTGGTTCGAGGTAGAGAGTTCCACAAGATGGGAGCCAACCTGGAGAAGTCCTGTAAAGTGGAGTGCGATGAGGTAACCAGAGAGGAGGAGAGTAGGAGGTCATGAGCAGAGCAATGGGGACGGGAGGGAGAGTATCTGGAGACAATATCTGAGATGTGGGGGGGCAGTGGAGATGAGGGCTTTGTACGAGTCAGAATTGTGTGTTTAATCCTAGAGGCAAGAGGAAGCCAGTGAAGGGATTGGAAAAGAGGTGCAATAGATGAAGAGTGACGTGTAAGGAAGATGAGCCTGGCAAAGGCATTCATTATGTATTATAAAGGAGCTAGGCGGCAGCTGGGGAGACCAGAGAGGACGGAGTTGCATTTGTCGAGGCGGGAAAGGATGAGAGAGTGGATTAAAATTTTAGTTGTGTCTTGTGTAAGGAAATGTCTAATTTCTTTCAAATTGGTGGTGAGAGTCCACGAGCTAGTTACTGATGGGATATACATTCCTACCAGGAGGGGGCAAAGTTTCCCAAACCTCAAATGCCTATAAATAACCTCCCACCTGACTCATACCCCAGTTTTAAAAACTTTGCCTCATTAGGAGGTGGTGAAGCAGGATGTGCTTGATTTCTTCAGTGAAAGACGCTTCTAAGCATATTGAAGCCCAGTTCCTCTCACAGTACAGTGTTTGTCTGAGGGAATTGAAGTGAGTATTGTCTGACGATGCCATGTTGTCACCTATGGGAAATCTATTCTAAGGCTCTCTGTAAATCGGTCGCAGGGATTCATCTGCTTCCTCCCTTTACAGATCAACATTATACTCCTCTACCATTACCTCTGCTGATTTAGCTGTCTGCTATATACTCCTATACCATTACCTCTGCTGATTTAGCTGTCTGCTATATACTCTTGTACCATTACCTCTGCTGATACGTTTCACTACTGGTTTAGCTGTCTGCTATATACTCTTGTACCATTACCTCTGCTGATACGTTTCAGTACTGGTTTAGCTGTCTGCTATATACTCTTGTACCATTACCTCTGCTGATATGTTTCACTACTGGTTTAGCTATCTGCTATATACTCTTGTACCATTACCTCTGCTGATACGTTTCAGTACTGGTTTAGCTGTCTGCTATATACTCCTGTACCATTGCCTCTGCTGATATGTTTCAGTACTGGTTTAGCTGTCTGCTATATACTCTTGTACCATTACCTCTGCTGATATGTTTCACTACTGGTTTAGCTATCTGCTATATACTCTTGTACCATTACCTCTGCTGATACGTTTCAGTACTGGTTTAGCTGTCTGCTATATACTCTTGTACCATTACCTCTGCTGATACGTTTCACTACTGGTTTAGCTGTCTGCTATATACTCTTGTACCATTACCTCTGCTGATACGTTTCACTACTGGTTTAGCTGTCTGCTATATACTCTTGTACCATTACCTCTGCTGATACGTTTCAGTACTGGTTTAGCTGTCTGCTATATACTCTTGTACCATTACCTCTGCTGATATGTTTCACTACTGGTTTAGCTGTCTGCTATATACTCTTGTACCATTACCTCTGCTGATACGTTTCAGTACTGGTTTAGTTGTCTGCTATATACTCTTGTACCATTACCTCTGCTGATATGTTTCAGTACTGGTTTAGCTGTCTGCTATATACTCTTGTACCATTACCTCTGCTAATACGTTTCAGTACTGGTTTAGCTGTCTGCTATATACTCTTGTACCATTACCTATGCTGATACATTTCAGTACTGGTTTAGCTGTCTGCTATATACTCTTGTACCATTACCTCTGCTGATATGTTTCAGTACTGGTTTAGCTGTCTGCTATATACTCTTGTACCATTACCTCTGCTAATACGTTTCAGTACTGGTTTAGCTGTCTGCTACATACTCTTGTACCATTACCTCTGCTGATAGGTTTCAGTACTGGTTTAGCTGTCTGCTATATACTCTTGTACCATTACCTCTGCTGATATGTTTCAGTACTGGTTTAGCTGTCTGCTATATACTCTTGTACCATTACCTCTGCTGATATGTTTCAGTACTGGTTTAGCTGTCTGCTATATACTCTTGTACCATTACCTCTGCTGATACGTTTCAGTACT
>NW_026513099.1:0-27685 GCF_027579735.1 Bombina bombina
GTATATGCTGGTCGGCATTTGTCAATGTGCAGGCGGGCATGATTCGTTACTTTCATATCATGTCCACTCGCACATTGATAAATATACCCCATTATCTTAAGATTATATTGAATCAAACATCAATCAATTTTTAAAATCATTGTCAAAAATATTACACTGTGTGTCCTAATGTCATCATCAATGTTTATCTTTAATACTAATTTCACATATACATACTTTTCAAAGTATAATACACAATGTAACAAATGGCACTTACAAGGTTCTGATGAGTGATCAATGACACAGTATCAAGCAATTTGATTAGTTAGTGATAGTAATAAAATGTATAGTTAAAATCAGATTGGCTGATGTCATAAATCATGTGATTATGCATATTCCAATCAAAAGTGGTGGAAAATTTCACTAGTTTGTGAGTTGTTTAGGAGTTCGAGTATTGCGTCGTCCAATTTGGTACGAAGTATTGCATCAAATTGGTTCGAAATGCAGTGGGACTTGTATTACATGCACTAAACATGGTGAAATTAGATTGATCCAAAAAAGGAAAGTTAGCTATAGTATATAATGTATTTATTTCATTTTTATCCCTATTTCTACTAGTCCTGCTGCCAGACAGACATTACCTGTCATTAAAACGACTTTTGAAATGAATCTGTCCCTTGAAACTACATGTGATTATAATATTAATTATTTAACATATTATTATTATTAGTATTATTATTATTATTATTATTATTATTATTATTATATATGTAATAAGCTTCATTCACTTGCAGCATCTAACATAACCTTTCTGGGTTTTCAGACTCCATTGATTTCTATGGCATTCGCGGCCTCAAGGGTGTCAGTTTAAACGATAGGAACGCTGCAGTGTGAAAAGTCACAAGCGTACCTGGAAAATGTTTGATAAATTGGGAAGAGGGGCAAATAGAGTCAAATGTGAATTTAAAACATCTGGAATGATACAAGCATCGATCTTCGTCGGATTGAGATCGCGGGGGGAGTGTACATTTGGTCATACATTTCAACATTTGACAATGTTGATGGTTTGATAATTATGGCGGATTCAATTTGCGTTGAATATGACGCGGGATTCAAGCGGATTCCATCGTATTATCAGTTGAAGCTTTGATAAATCAGGCCCCATTAAATACAGGAAGAACTACATAATCAGCAAATGCATAATAAAAAGGAATAATGCTTAGTTTTTGAAAAAAAGCAGTAGATTGTTTTTCTGACAGATTTAAAGGGACAGTCTACTTGATTTTTTTATTGTTTAAAAAGATAAAATAACCGCCTTTACTGCCCATTCCCCATCAGTAAATTTTAAAATGGGATGAAAACTAGGAAAATCTTCCTGGGAAAGTTTCTTCAGGACTTCCCTGTCCCTTTAAGAATAATCATATTTTTGTTAACATGTCCAGCGAATGCAAACAATAACATAATTTCTGTATTTGAAAGAGAAAATTCACTCCTATGATACATGGACAGTACTGACTTTGGATCACAATAAATTATCGACTAGAATATTGACCACAAAATGGATACATCAAATTCAACAGCCAACGACATTTGATGAATGCTCATTACCCACAGATCAAACAATAACACACATGGGCCTATGAAATGCCCAAGCTTGGACCAGAAAAATAAGATGGCACATGCCAAAAACAGCAATGCCCCTTTTTGATGATGATCGGTTCATGCCAAATAACAAACAATACTAAATATGTCATCATCATCGATATGTAAATGTAAAAATGTGAAAAAACATATGTACAATATATTGCCAGTTTCAAAATCAATACAGATAACAATATCAATGTTTACTTATCAGTAAATGACATGAAAAATGTATTTTAATAAAAAATAAACACCCATTCTACTCCAATTGCAACACACACATACTCCACACACTCCCTTTAAACCCAATATAAAAGAGACACTCATTGATAGGGGACATGTTGCATGTTTGTCAATGTTTCTGATTAGCAATATGGGATGTGATAAAAGCAAATACCCAATTTTTAGATTTGCACAGTTGTTTTGTTCAGTGTATCAGTTTCGGGTGTTTGTTGATCAATGGCAATTTTTAGTTGTTAATGGTGCCGTTGTTGCAAAATGGAGACAGAATTATCTTGGCAGTTATCAAGCTTAGCAGTGTTTGTGCTCAGAAGATTGTGATCACTTTGAAGTTTTTTTCCTGTTTTTTCCGATATCAAACAAGAAAATTGTAAACATTTGAATCAATGCTGTAAGATATATTAAAAATAGGCCATAAACTTATAATGTATTTTTAGAGTAAGTGTTAATAGTAGGCTTGGCATATTAAGAAATAACTGTATAAATGTTTTTTTTTTTTTTTTAAATATTGCACTGGATACATCAAAAACAGCAGCATGAAAGCTCATGAGCCCACATGTCCTGTAAATGTGGTATACATGGGTGACATCACTCTATCATTCAAAAAAGGATGCAAAAAGAACAAATCAAATTAGCTCATAGAAGTTAAATGTAAAGGTGTTTTAAAATTGCATGCTCTGAATCATGAACATTTACTTTTACTGTTCTTTTACTGTTCCTGTAATTCTTTGTAGTGCACACTGCAACTAATATTTCCAGCAATTAATGTGATCATATTTTCTTCCTTAAGGATCAATAATGTTAAGAAAATGTACACTTGGCAAAGATAAGACAGCTGAAGCTCTGAGAGGGTAAGATATTCTAAGTATTTATTAACCCCTAAAGGACGAAGGCCATTTTTCAATTTCTTTCCCTTAAGGACCAAGGCTATTTTTACATTTCCGCTGTGTGTTTGTGTTTAGCTGCAATTTTCCTCTTACTCATTTACTGTACCCACACATATTATATACCGTTTTTTCCTCGCCATTAAATGGAATTTCTAAAAGACACCAATTATTTCATCATATTTTATAATTTACCATAAAAAAAAATTATAAATATGATGAGAAAAAATGGAAAAAAACACACGTTTCTAACTTTGAACCCCCAAAATCTGTTGCACATCTACAACCGCCAAAAAACACTCAGCTAAATAGTTTCTAAATTTTTGTCCCGAGTTTAGAAATACCCAATATTTACATGTTCTTTGCTTTTTTTTGTAAGTTATAGGGCAATAAGTACAAATAGCACTTTGCTATTTCAAACCATTTTTTTTTTTCAAAATAAGCGATAGTTATAATTGGAACACTGATATCTGTCCTGGAGTCCCTGAATATCCCTTGACATATATTTTTTTTTTTAGTAGACATCCCAAAGTATTGATCTAGGCCATTTTGGTCTATTTCATGCCACCATTTACACGCCAAATGCGATCAAATAAATAACATTGTTCACTTTTTCACAAACTTTTTCCACAAATATCAGGTTTCTCACTGAAATTGTTTGCAAACAACTTGTGCAATTATGGCACAAATGGTGTGTAAATGCTTCTCTGGGATCCCCTTTGTTTAGAAAATAGCAGACATATATGGCTTTGGCGTTGCTTTTTGGTAATTAGAAGGCGCTAAATGCCGCTGCGCACCACATTTGTATTAGGCCCAGCAGTGAAGGGGTTAATTAGGTAGCTTGTATGGAGCTTGTAGGGTTAATTTTAAGCTTTAGGGGGTAGTGTAGTAGACAACCCAAAGTATTGATCTAGGCCAATTTTGATATATTTCATGCCACCAATTCACCGCCGAATGCGATCAAATAAAAAAAAATTGTTCACTTTTTCACTAACTTTGGGTTTATCTCACTGGAATTATTTACAAACAGCTTGTGCAATTAATGGCACAAATGGTTGTAAATGCTTCTCTGGGATCCCCTTTGTTCAGAAATAGCAGACATATATGGCTTTGGCATTGATTTTTGGTAAGTTAGAAGGCCGCTAAATGCCGCTGTGCACCAAACTTGTATTATGCCCAACAGTGACAGGGTTAATTAGATAGCTTGTAGGGAGCTTGAAGGGTTAATTTTAGCTTTAGTGTAGAAATCAGCCTCCCACCTGACACACCCCACCCCCTGATCCCTCCCAAAACAGCTCTCTTCCCGCCCCCCACCCCACAATTTTCCCCGCCATCTTATAGTACTAGGCAGAAAGTCTGCCAGTACTAAAATAAAAGTTTTAATTTGTTTTTTATTTATTATTTAAAAAATAATAATCATATTCTGCTGTGTAGGATCCCCCCATCAATGCAATACCTTGAAAGCGGCTGGAAGCGATCAGGATTGCTTCCAGTCGGCTTGAAACCCTTAACGACGTACAGGGTACGTCGCTGGTCTTTAAAAGACAGCTTGTGTAAGACGTACCCTGTAAGACATGGCGTCGTTAAGGGGGTTTAAACACTGCAGGGAAAATATATTCTATTAGAAGAGAGTGGCCGCAACTTATTTTCTAGGATGGATTTTAACAGTTCTCATACTGTAAATCATGAAACCGCTAAGTGACGAGGTTTACTCCATTTAAATCATATTGCTCCATAAATGTTGCCAAAACCGAAACCCTCACTATAGAGAACAAGGCTTCCCCTTGATCAGTTTCTATTACTGTATCACAATGATATCACAAGGTTATGGATACGTAAATGTGATTATTCAAAACACGATTTTTGTGACTTTCTCATTTAAAAAAAAAAAAAAAAACTATGCAAAAGATCTTAGTCCTAAATAAACCAGATTGAATGACAAATAACCACATCTCATTCAATTTGCCGGTTGTAATCCATTTATAAAATGGACAGTACTGAAACAATCACGGAAATATAAATATGAATTAAAAAAAACATTCAGAATTAAATTTTCACAACACAGTCGTGATTTCCATTCTCTCATTTCCCCTGCATATCTTGTTAGCTGTTACTTGATATTACATATTAAAATACATGTACATATGTAAATGTGTGCCCTACCCCCTGCAGGTGGACCATACAATACAGATAAAATTGAGCTTTAATGAATCTAGACCAAATATATCTGTGTGTGTGTGTATATATATATGCAGTCTATGAGTAAGGCTCCATAGGAGCTGAAACGCATCAGACAAGCCCATACCAGTGCTCCTAACAGCCCTTACATCTTGGCCATAGCTACACTCTATTTTGCATATTTTGCATTATTGCATTGCATTATTGCTGTTTTTATGATACGCCATTTTAGATTTCTGGATTCAATAAAGCTGACATTTTTGTTTTGAGCAGCTGCCCGGACCCTCTCTTTTTTCTTTATATATATATATATATATATATATCAACAAATATCTATATAGGAGGAGCCTGAGCATTTCTTGTTTTCCTTGTTGCATATATATATATATATGTATATATATATATATATAAAATAAATAAATACACCTCTAAAATGTTGTCCATGGCCATGGGGAGTCTTGCTCATACCCAATATAATATAATTATTCCAAATCATCTTGGAAAACTTACACATATGTTAAAAAAGGCAGTTTTGGAACCTTAATCAATTGCCTTTAGGGACTGAATCTGATAAGTGTAAAATGGTGAGAAAAATCTTTTGAAAGCATCAATAAAATCGATTGTGATTGCTGAGAAAATGTTGGCTCCATGTAAAAGTAGGGCTTTTATTCAGCTAGCCAAAATCACATTTTGGGGCCGATTTATCAATGTCTGTCCGACATGATACGCTGTAGTGTATCATGTCCGAAAGACATCGCTGAATGCTGACAGCATACGCTCTGATTCTGGTGAACTGCTTGTGCAATGCTGCCCCCTGCAGATTTGCGGCAATCGGCCGCTAGCAGGGGGTGTCAATCAACCCAATCGTATAGGATCGGGCGGATTGATGTCTGCAGCCTCAGAGGCAGTGGACCAGTTAATGAGCAGCGGTCTTAAGACCGCTGCTTCATAACTGCTGTTTCGGCGATCCCTTGATAAATCGGCCCCATAGTCTCCAAGGAACACCCAAAATCTTACCTCAAAATTAAGATTGGTAAAAACCGGCAGAAAACAAATCTTCCAAAAGATTGTTAACAAAAGAAGCAAACAAACATCTTTCTTTATTTGATGAATAAGTAAAGGTTAAGCATAATTAACTCTAATGCTATTTAAATAATTTTCATAAGATTCATTTCTACACTTTGCTTTATTTACAGGTCTAAATCTGGATATCTATGAAGGACAAATAACATGTGTACTTGGCCACAGTGGAGCTGGAAAAACGACATTATTGAATATACTTAGTGGAATGTGCCCGGCCACCAGTGGTAAGGGTTAATTCTCTACTTATTATTTTTGGCTGATAAATAAAAACAGCCTCAGTTAAAGTTTCATGAAAAGAAAAAAAGACATTATAAGTGTGAACAGATGCTTTCAAAACACAGAGCTATATTCTATACTAAGAAAATATATAGAAATTATAAAAAAAAAGGTATTTATACAAGGGAACACACACACAAAATGACATACATACACACACACAACACATATACAGTTGTGCTCATAAGTTTACATACCCTGGCAGAATTTATGATTTCTTGGCCATTTTTCAGAGAATATGAATGATAACACAAAAACTTTTCTTTCACTCATGGTTAGTGTTTGGCTGAAGCCATTTATTATCAATCAACTGTGTTTACTCTTTTTTAAATCACAATGACAACAAAAACTACCCAAATGACCCTGATCAAAAGTTTACATACCCTGGTGATTTTGGCCTGATAACATGCACACAAGTTGACACAAAGGGGTTTGAATGGCTATTAAAGGTAACCATGCTCACCTGTGATCTGTTTGCTTGTAATTGGTGTGTGTGTGTGTATAAAAGGTCAATGAGTTTCTGGACTCCTGACAGACCCTTGCATCTTTCATCCAGTGCTGCACTGACGTTACCGGATTCTGAGTCATGGGAAAGAAAAAGAATTGTCAAAGGATCTGTGGGAAAAAGGTAGTTGAACTGTATAAAACAGGAAAGGGATATAAAAAGATATCCAAGGAATTGAGAATGCAAATCAGCAGTGTTCAAACTCTAATCAAGAAGTGGAAAAAGGAATTGAGAATCCAAATCAGCAGTGTTCAAACTCTAATCAAGAAGTGGAAAAAGGAATTGAGAATCCAAATCAGCAGTGTTCAAACTCTAATCAAGAAGTGGAAAATGAGGCATTCTAACATACTGCATTCATCTTGCCATCAATTCTGACCAAATTTTCTGTGCCTTTGTAGCTCACACAAAACATCAGCGATCCACCTCAGTGTTTCACAGTAGGAATGGTGTACCTTTCATCATAGGCCTTGTTCACTCCTCTCCTAATGTAGCGTTTATGGTTGTGGCCAAAAATCTTAATTTTGGTCTCATCACTCCAAATGACTTTGTGCCAGAAGGTTTGAGGCTTGTCTCTGTGCTGTTTGGTGTATTGTAAGTGGGATACTTTGTAGCATTTGCGTAGTAATGGCTTTCTTCTGGCATCTCGACCATGCAGCCCATCTTTCTTCAAGTGCCTCTTTATTGTGCATCTTGAAACAGCCACACCACATTTCCTGTATTTCACCTGAAGTTATTTGGGGGTTTGTCTTTGCATCCCGAACAATTTTCCTGGCAGTTTTGGCTGAAATCTTAGTTGGTCTACCTGACCGTAGTTTGGTTTCAATAGAACCCCTCATTTTCCCCTTATTTATTAGAGTTTAAACACTGCTGATTTGCATTCTCAATTCTGATGTTAGGTGTGAGGCTTGTATAAACAGCAATAAGGGGAGCAAAGTGAGCTAAACAAACAAAATCTAGCTGTTGAGTAGACACTTGGAGAGATATAGGACTATTCCTTCCTAACAGAAATCTATAATGTATAATAATTCTGATGTGATGAAAATAAGATCAGCTTATACGCTATAAATCCTCACTTTGTAGGTAGATAGTTTAATAAAACACTGTGTGGGGATATACTAAAATAAACTAAAAATAAAGAAGGATATTATTGGATATAATAAATGAATGTTTATTCTATACAGATAATTAAAAAGTTGGATTAAAATACCAAAATAATACCAAAAAACAAAATCTCATGTGAAGTATCCAAGTATCGCTGATACAAAAATACCAAAATATTTGTTTAATTAAAAGCCACAACTTATATGTATCGTTTATGACTCTAAATTGATACTAAATTGTTACTGTAACATAAAACACATATAAACAGTGGTTACTGTCAATATAACACATAAAAACAATAAAACCGTTATTATCTCACTGCAGTGGATATAAAAAAAGGCCTTGTAAATAGATGCTTTCCTTAAAAACAGTCTTTGGATGAATGCTTCTCTTAAAAACAATCTTTTGTGTCAAAGTTATAGATCCGGATAATAGAGCTCGAAAATCAAGGTAACGAACAAGGTCGTTCTGATTTTACCTGTGAGGTGTTACCTTCGATTCTGTGTTTGCAAAAACAGATCCACTTTAACGTCCTTCCGTGTGAAAAATATATTTACACTCTGTAGTTACGATCCGTGATGATGGCTCTTTCTAATACTTGAACTTCCGGGTCATATGCGGCGATCCGATGCTGTTGATGAAATGATTCCTAGAGCGTTGATAGGGCAGTGTTGCCAAGCCTCTATGTGTCCTCAAATATTTTGTAAGTGGACAAATTGGTTCTATTTCTTGATCGGAAATAAGGTGGCTCTTTATTAGCTACTATCGCAGCTTCCAAATAAAGAGAGTATAAATGAAGATAAATAAGGTGTCTTCTTAAAGTCCGCTATTAGTAATAGCTAAAGCACCAATAGCTAAAGCACCAATTGTTTAAACAAATTGTAGTCGTAAGATTCTTAAAGCTACTATCGCAGCTACTAAGTACATAAAGATGAATAAAAGTTCCTAGGGGTAACGTTTACACGTGAGAACCTGGCTCAGTGTATATGAAACGTTAGATTACAGTTATACTGAGCTTCCTGAAGTGGGCAAATCTACGCGTTTCGGCCTGGGGCCTTTATCAAGATGCCCATTGTGTGTCAAAAACCTTCTTATATACTGTGAGCGTTAGTATTATTGGTTGATTTAATTTTTTTTAATTTTTTTAAGAACCAATCAGATTGTGTTTACACTGAACTCGTTAGAAAACTAAAGTTAATAGTTATTAAAAGTGGTTTTTTAGAGAACTAATTTCTTTACCTGTTTGAACTCTGACAAGGGATCTAATAATTCTAAGGTTGCTGATTATTAGTATTTGAGTGACATTTAAATAAAATCTGGTTTGGATGAAAAAAATGATAAATATAGAATATCTTTATATGTGTTTATAGGTGAGGCTTGTAAAATGTCTTTGCAAATCTGGAGTCTGGTGTTAGTGTGAGGCTTGTAAAATGTCTTTGCAAATCTGGAGTCTGATGTTAGGTGTGAGGCTTGTAAAATGTCTTTGCAAATCTGGAGTCTGATGTTAGGTGTGAGGCTTGTAAAATGTCTTTGCAAATCTGGAGTGGAAAAGTGGAAAATGAGGGGTTCTGTTGAAACCAAACCACGGTCAGGTAGTCCAACAAAAATTTCAGCCACAACTGCCAGGAAAACTTTTCGGGATGCAAAGACAAACCCATAAATAACTTCAGGTGAAATACAGGACATGTGGTGTGGCTGTTTCAAGATGCACAATAAGGAGGCACTTGAAGAAAGATGGGCTGCATGGTCGAGTCGCCAGAAAAAAACAAAAAGTATCCCACTTACAATACGCCAAACAGCACAGAGACAAGCCTCAAACCTTCTGGCACAAAATCATTTGGAGTGATGAGACCAAAATTGAGCTTTTTGGCCACAACCATAAACACTACATTTGGAGAGGAGTCAACAAGGCCTATGATGAAAGGTACACCATTCCTACTGTGAAACACGGAGGTGGATCGCTGATGTTTTGGGGATGTGTGAGTTACAAAGGCACAGGAAATTTGGTCAGAATTGATGGCAAGATGAATGCAGTATGTTATCAAACAGAACACCTCATTTTCCACTTCTTGATTAGAGTTTGAACACTGCTGATGTGGATTCTCAATTCCTTGGATATTTTTTTATATCCCTTTCCTGTTTTATACAGTTCAACTACCTTTTTCCCACAGATCCTTTGACAATTCTTTTTCTTTCCCCATGACTCATAATCCAGTAACGTCAGTGCAGCACTGGATGAAAGATGTAAGGGTCTGTCAGGAGTCCAGAAACTCATTGACCTTTTACAAGCACTAATTACAAGCAAACAGATCACAGGTGAGGATGGTTACCTTTAATAGACATTCAAACCCCTTTTGTGTCAACTTGTGTGCATGTTATCAGGCCAAAATCACCAGGGTATATAAACTTTTGATCAGGGTCATTTGGGTAGTTTCTGTTGTCATTATGATTTAAAAGAGTAAACACAGTTGATTGATAATAAATGGCTTCAGCCAAACACTAACCATGAGTGAAAGCAAAGTTTTTGTGTTATTCATAGGCCTCTATTTATCAAGCCGTCACTTACCTGCATTCGGCGGCACCAATACTCGCCTAAGATCGCCTAACATCGCTGCCGCGGAACTGAATACGTGCTCCAAAATTATCAAAAAAGCTGTCAAAAAGCCGCGCACCAAGTACGGTGCGATGAGCAGCGGACTGTTGTTAACTAACAGTCATCGATCGCGCTGCTCTTCGACTTTTTTTACAGCTTTCTTGGTACCCATCTAAACACCCACACTATACTAAACTGTTTTACCCCTATACCACCGCTCCCGGAGTCCACCGCAACTAAATAAAGTGTTTAACCCCTAAACCAGCGGTTTAGGCTTTAATAAGTATAATGTAGGTGGGCGGTGAAGGGGGGAGATTAGGGGTATTTTGACTCGGGGTACATGTTAGGGTGTTAGGTGTAGACATTACCATAGGAATCAATGGGATATTGGGCAGCAGCAAATATGAGCTCTCGCTGCTTTCCGACTCCCATTGATTCCTATGGTATCCGCGGCTTCCAGGGCAGCGGATTGAAAACCAGGTACGCTGGGCCGGAAAAGTGCTGAGCGTACCTGCTAGTTATTTGACAACTAGCAAAAGTAGTCAGATAGTGCCGAACTTGCGTTCGGAACATCTGTAGTGACGTAAGCATCGATCTGTGTCGTACTGAGTCTGGAGGATCGTATGTTACGTCACCAAATTCTACTTTTGCCGGTTTGTAGGGACACTAAGGCGAATCAGCTCGCCACAAATACGCTGTGGAGTTCCAGTGTATTTGCGATTGACTGCTTGATAAATAGAGGCCATAGTCTCTGAAAAATGGCCAAGAAATCATAAATTCTGCCAGGGTAAACTTATGAGCACAACTGTATATATATATATATAATATATATATATATATAAATATATATACAGTACATACAACCCAAATATATATATATATAATATATACATGGGGCAAAAAAGTATTTAGTCAGCCACCAATTGTGCAAGTTCTCCCACTTAAGAAGATGAGAGAGGCCTGTAATTTTCATCATAGGTATACCTCAACTATGAGAGACAAAATGTGGAAACAAATCCAGACAATCACATTGTCTGATTTGGAAAGAATTTATTTGCATATTATGGTGGAAAATAAGTATTTGGTGACCTACAAACAAGCAAGATTTCTGACTCTCACAGACCTGTATCTTCTTCTTTAAGAGGCTCCTCTGTCCTCCACTCATTACCTGTATTAATGGCACCTGTTTGAACTTGTTATCAGTATAAAAGACACCTGTCCACAACCTCAAACAGTCACACTCCAAACTCCACTATGGTGAAGACCAAAGAGCTGTCGAAGGACACCAGAAACAAAATTGTAGACCTGCACCAGGCTGGGAAGACTGAATCTGCAATAGGCAAGCAGCTTGGTGTGAAGAAATCAACTGTGGGAGCAATAATTAGAAAATGGAAGACATACAAGACCACTGATAATCTCCCTCGATTTGGGGCTCCACGCAAGATCTCACCCCGTGGGTCAAAATGATCACAAGAACAGTGAGCAAACATCCCAGAACCACACGGGGGGACCTAATAATGACCTGCATAGAGCTGGGACCAATGTAACAAAGGCTACCATCAGTAACACACTACCCGCCAGGGACTCAGATCCTGCAGTGCCAGACGTGTCCCCCTGCTTAAGCCAGTACATGTCCGGGCCCATCTGAAGTATGCTAGAGAGCATTTGGATGATCCAGAAGTGGATTGGGAGAATGTCATATGGTCAGATGAAACCAAAGTAGAACCGTTTGGTAGAAACACAACTCGTCGTGTTTGGAGGAAAGAGAATGCTGAGTTGCAACCAAAGACACACCGAACACCATACCTACTGTGAAGCATGGGGGTGGCAACACCATGCTTTGGGCTGTTTCCTCTAACAGAGACACTGATCCATGTACATGAAAGAATGAATGGGGCCATGTATCGTGCAAACCTCCTTCCATCAGCAAGGGCATTGAAGATGAAACGTGGCTGGGTCTTTCAGCATGACAATGATCCCAAACACACCACCCGGGCAACGAAGGAGTGGCTTCGTAAGAAGCATTTCAAGGTCCTGGAGTGGCCTAGCCAGTCTCCAGATCTCAACCCCATAGAAAACCTTTGGAGGGAGTTGAAAGTCTGTGTTGCCCAGCGACAGCCCCAAAACATCACTGCTCTAGAGGAGATCTGCATGCAGGAACAGGCCAACATACCAGCAACAGTGTGTGACAACCTTGTGAAGACTTACAGAAAACGTTTGACCTCTGTAATTGCCAACAAAGGATATATAACAAAGTATTGAGATTAACTTTTGATATTGACCAAATACTTATTTTCCACCATAATTTGCAAATAAATTATTTCCAAATCAGACAATGTGATTGTCTGGATTTGTTTCCACATTTTGTCTCTCATAGTTGAGGTATACCTATGATGAAAATTACAGGCCTCTCATCTTCTTAAGTGGGAGAATTTGCACAGTTGGTGGCTCTAAATACTTTTTGCCCACTGTATGTATATATATACTGTATATATACATACAACCCCAATTCTGAAAAAATTGGGACAGTATGGAGAATGCAAAAAACAAACAAAAAGAGTAATTTGAAAATGAAATTCACCCTGTACTATATTGAAAACACATTAATAACGCATCATTTGATATTTTACTTTGTGAACTTAATGTATTTTTGAAAATATACGCTCTTTTCAAAGCTGATGACTGCAACACACTCCGAAAATGTTGGGAAAGTCAAATGTTTACCACTATGTAACATCACCTTTTTTTTTTTTTCCAAACAGTTTTATTGGTATATATAAATGTTACACAATGCAACTTGCAAAATGGACATAAACTCAGCATAATTAGAGTGATACAATTGCATTGGTATGCATATACTCGGCTTATCCTCACACTGCAATGTCAATATTATATTATCATACTGAAGGCCGGGTTTGAGCATGAAGATAATCCGCCATAAACATTAACCGTTATTACTCTGGATAAAAGAAAAACCAAAGTCGCATAGTAAATTCAGAATGGATACACACAAGAAAATAAATATCAACAATAAGGAAAATGAAAAAAAAAAATAAAAAAAAAATGAAGAATAAAGAATACCTGTCAGCCACATATAATGCCTTAATATGTCTTCGTGGACTTGAACTAATATCATTGTGGGGAGCTAGTTTGTGACAATTATGGCATTTACCCTCAACACCCATTACCTCCTGAGTGGTTGTATAGGCTTCAGTACTTCCCGGTAAAGTCCTTCAAGCTCATCAGGATAATAAATAACCCGATATATATGTATATACAGTGGGTGGGGTAGGAGAGGAGGGAGGGAAGGAGGGATGTAGGTTATCAGTGGCATGTCCTCAAGCTACTGTTTGAGTCCTGTGGTATGGGTTCCTATTGTCGTTGATAGGGACAACCTTGTTTTCTCTGTCTTCCCAAAGGAATTTTATGTCAGCTAGTGTGTGTGCTTTCCCTCTCTTACGCCTAGATTTAGAGTTTTGCGGCCAAAGGGGTGCGTTAGCTACGCGTGCTTTTTTCCCCCACCTTTTAAATACCGCTGGTATTTAGAGTTCACAGAATGGCTGGGTTTTCAGTGCGTTAGGCTCCAAAAAGGGAGCATAGAGCATAATTTAACGCCACTGCAACTCTCGATACCAGCGGTGCTTACGGACGCGGCCAGCTTCAAAAACGTGCTTGTGCACGATTCCCCCATAGAAAACAATGGGGCTGTTTGAGCTGAAAAAAAACCTAACACCTGCAAAAAAGCCGCGTTCAGCTCCTAACGCAGCCCCATTGTTTCCTATGGGGAAACACTTCCTACGTCTGCACCTAACACTCTAACATGTACCCCGAGTCTAAACACCCCTAACCTTACACTTATTAACCCCTAATCTGCCGCCCCCGCTATCGCTGACCCCTGCATATTATTTTTAACCCCTAATCTGCCGCTCCGTACACCCCCGCCACCTACATTATCCCTATGTACCCCTAATCTGCTGCCCTAACATCGCCGACCCCTATATTATATTTATTAACCCCTAATCTGCCGCCCCCAATGTCGCCTCCACCTAACTACACTTATTAACCCCTAATCTGCCGACCGACCTGAGCGCTACTATAATAAATGTATTAACCCCTAATCCGCCTCACTCCCCCGCCTCAATAACCCTATAAGAAATAGTATTAACCCCTAATCTACCCTCCCTAACATTGCCGACACCTAACTTCAAGTATTAACCCCTAATCTGCCGATCGGAGCTCACCGCTACTCTAATAAATTTTTTAACCCCTAAAGCTATTGTACCTGGTTAAAATAAATACAAAGTTGCCTGTAAAATAAATATTAATCCTAAAATAGCTACAATATAATTATTTGTTATATTGTAGCTATATTAGGGTTTATTTTACAGGTAAGTATTTAGCTTTAAATAGGAATAAGTTATTTAATAAGAGTTAATTTATTTTGTTAGAATAAAATTATATTTAACTTAGGGGGTGTTAGGGTTAGGGTTAGAATTAGCTTTAGGGGTTAATACATTTATTAGAGTAGCGGTGAGCTCCGATCGGCAGATTAGGGGTTAATACTTGAAGTTAGGTGTCGGCGATGTTAGGGAGGGCAGATTAGGGGTTAATACTATTTATTATAGGGTTATTGAGGCGGAGTGAGGCGGATTAGGGGTTAATAACTTTATTATAATAGCGGTGCGGTCCGGTCGGCAGATTAGGGGTTAATAAGTGTAGGTAGGTAGCGGCGACGTTGGGGGCGGCATATTAGGGGTTAATAAATATAATATAGGGGTCGGCGGTGTTAGGGGCAGCAGATTAGGGGTTCATAGGGATAATGTAGGTGGCAGCGGTGTGCGGTCGGCAGATTAGGGGTTAAAAAATTTTAATAGAGTGGCGGCGATGTGGGGGAACCTCAGTTTAGGGGTACATAGGTAGTTTATGGGTGTTAGTGTACTTTAGAGCACAGTAGTTAAGAGCTTTATAAACCGGCGTTAGCCCAGAATGCTCTTAACTACTGTTTTTTTTTCTGCGGCTGGAGTTTTGTCGTTAGATTTCTAACGCTCACTTCAGCCACGACTCTAAATACCGGCGTTAGAAAGATCCCATTGAAAAGGTAGGATACGCAATTGACGTAAGGGGATCTGCGGTATGGAAAAGCTGCGGCTGGAAAGTGAGCGTTAGACCCTTTAATGACTGACTCTAAATACCGGCGGTAGCCCAAAACCAGCGTTAGGAGCCTCTAACGCTGGTTTTGATGGCTACCGCAGAATCTAAATCTAGCCGTTAGCGTATCCGTATGTCTCCAAGGTTAAGAGATCTGTAACTTTGTCAATCCAGTTCTCTAAAGTCAGTGAGTAGGAAGTCTTCCAGTGTAGCGCAATTAGTGCTTTGGCACCTGTCAGGCCCGTCTGGAGTATTGTAAGTCTTAGTTTACATGGTAGTTTAGGGAGATCATTTAACAATGCAATCCTAGGTGTGAGGGAGAGGTCAGTCCCCAAAATTGGTTTCAGGTAATTCTCAACCGATCTCCACAAGGGTTGGACTTTGGGGCAGTTCCACCACATGTGGATGTATGTACCTCTGGCTTCGCATCCCCTCCAGCATTTCCCGGAAGCATTAGGGTATATGGATTGTAACCTCATCGGTGTGAGGTACCAACATGATAGAACCTTAAAATTAAGTTCTAATGCCTGAGGAGAAGTTGAGGCTCTCTTTGTTCGCAAGAAGATGTACTGCCATTCCATTCCATTCCAGTGGAGTATTCCATTAATTCGTGTGGCCAGTATCTTTCCCAGGATCTTGACATCAGTATTTAAGAGAGATATCAGTCTGTAACTATCTGGGTCTGTGGGGTCTTTGCTTGGTTTAGGGATGACCGAAATGTGTGCCAATAGGGTCTCTCAGGAAAGTGTCGAGTTATCGTCTAAAGCGTTGAATACATGTAAAAGGTGGGGGGCCAGGATGTTACTGAAAGCTTTATAGTACGCGTTAGTAAAGCCATCGGGGCCCGGCTTTTACCTGATGGTAACTTTTTAATGGCCTTAACTACTTCTATGAGTGTGATGGGAGCTTCTAAGGTTTCTTGTTGTAATTGGTCTAAAGTCGGAAGGTTAGCTTTTTCTATATAGTCTTGCATGTCCAGTAGGTGTTTTGAAGTCTCCTCACACTCCAGATTGTAAAGCTTGGAATAAAATTTGCTAAAATGATCAGCTATGTGTTTGCTATCATAAAGATGGTGATTGTCCACTGTAACCAGCTTGTCTACTTGGGACCTAGTAGTTTGGGCTCTTAACAATTTCGCTAAAAGGGGGCCTGATCTATTTCCTTCGTAGGCATACAGCCTCCTAATGGCAAGGGCTTTCCTTTGTGCTTCTTTCACTAAAATGTTATTTAGATCCTGCCTGGCCTTTGTTAGCTGTGTGTGAGTCGTAGTGTCAGAAGGGTTGTTTTTATGTTGGAGCTCCAGGGTCTCTAGCTGTTTTGACAGGTTCTGCATTGTCGCGTTATATGTTTTCTTCCTGAATGCTGCATGTTTAATGCATTCCCCCCGTAGCACCGCCTTGTGGGCTTCCCAAACACAACTAGGTTCAATATCTGATGTTGCATTTATTTGAAAATATTCTTGTACTGATTTGGTTAGGGCTGTTCTAATTGAAGGGTCCTGTAAGAGCGAGTTGTCTAACCTCCACAAATAGGGAGTAATAGGATGGTTGGGCCAAGTCAAATTAATGCTTATCTGAGAGTGATCTGACCATGCGGTTGGTAGAATGTTGGAGTCTGTAACCATGGTCAGGTGGTTTCTGTCAATGAACAAATAATCTAACCTCGTGTACACTGTCCAGGGATGAGAGTAGAAAGTGTAGTTTCTTTGGGTGCTTTGCTGGATACGCCAAACATCTACCAAACCCAACTGCGCTAGACATTTGTAAATTGCGTCTGGAAGACGCGCTTGGGCGTGTGGTTTCCCTGAAGAGGAATCAAGAGTGGGATCGAGGGTGGTGTTCAGGTCCCCCCCAAGATTAATGTCCCTTTCTTGTTGTCGTTCACTAATTTGTTTAACTGTTTAAAGAATTTAGTTTTATTGTTGTTTGGAGCGTATACGTTAACTAAGGTTGTGAGGTTGTTAAATAACATGCCTATTAGTATGAGGATCCTACCCTCTTCGTCTGTAACCTTGTTGAAGAGTTTAAAGTGTATGTTTCTGTGCATTAAGATCCCTACCCCGTTTCTCTTCTTATCCTGTAAATAAAGATGATCGAGTCTTTGTGCTTAGAGAAGCATTTCAATGCTACTGAGCGTTTTGTGGGTGAATTCAGTCCTTTCACATTCTGTGAAATTACCGTCAGTGCGTTGCTAGTCATCTGTATGAATGTCTTGTGTTTTGTAAAGCTCTTACCAGTTGTGGATTGGTCCGTGGGGGTAGCAGTCAATGCATCAACAGGAATGCCACCAGGAATGACGGGAAGGAAAATAGGAGGGGAGGTTGAGTGGCCAAAGATTTCTCTTACATGTGAAACTGATCTGACAGGTATAAAAGGAAAAACAAATAGAAAATTAACATAATTCAACAGATACAAAAAATTACAAACAATTCTCACAAAATCTAGTAACCGTCCCCCAGGAACAGGCTTATGCCCATATTAAGGAGTCAGAGGAAAGAGGTTCAGGTGGGGAAGGTAGAAAAGAGGTGGGGAAGGCGAATGTAGGAAAAAGGACCGATAGGGTAAGGTTCGGGTGAGTAGGGGGAGAGGTAGATGGGTAAGGAGGGTAGAATGTGGTTGGTACAAGGAAGGGTTTAGGATGGGAGCGTTGGGAAGGAGAGACCAAGGAACAATGGGTAGAAGGCCGGCTCGGGGCGAGCCCCCCGGTACAATTGTGTGGGGTGGTGCTAGCCACGCAGTGGGGATTTTGGCTAAACTGGGAGAACTTAGGGGACTGTCAATGAGTTAGCTCCTCAATATTAAAAACCCTTAAACTAAACATATCAACTTCGAGTCTATTTCATAAAAACCTGTAGCTTAGTCCTTTGAGTGAACCGCCAAAAGTTGGCATGATAGACTTCGAATGTTCTGGAGGTTTAGTGCAGAGTTTTGCCTTTGAATGGTGGTGAAGAAAAGTTCTGCGCTGCCAAGCTTCCCCTCAAGTAATGTTCTCTTCTCCCCCATCTCCTGACAGGGAACTGGAGGGTGCATTCCTCCTTTTCTTAGAGATTGTTGTCCAATCTGAGCGTTGTGGTCTTGGAGGGAGGTTGGTTTGGTTTTTGTATCCTGGTTCTGGATTCTTGAGTGGTGGAAGAGAGGGTTGGGGTATCCCCAGTTGTTTACAGAAACTTTCCAAGTCCTCTGGATCTCTATAGGTAAATACTTTGTCTTCTTTGGCCACTTTTATCGCAAAAGGGAATCCCCATCGATATGGGATGTTAAGGTCCATTAAATGCAATGTCAGGTAACGCGCTTCCTTGCGTTTCGCCAACGTGAGGTTGCTGAGGTCTACGTATACTTGTATACTGTCTTCTCCAAACAGAATCAGTGATTTCTTTCGTGCTGCTTGCAAGATTCTCTCTTTATCAGTGAATTTGTGACAGCACAAAATGATATCCCTAGGTGGAGCAGTATTGGAGGACCGCGCTCTCAATGCCCTGTGGGCTCTGTCAAGCAAAATGGTTTCTCCAGCAGTTAGATCCAAGAGATATCTGAATAGGTTTTGTAGGTATGAGGCTATCTGGGCCTGTTGTATTTGTTCCGGGACCCCTCTAATTCTGAGGTTCTGACGCCTCCCTCGTTATCGAGATCCTCCATCTGAGTCTGCAGCTGAACTATTGCTGTATTCTGATGTGTAATGGCTGCCTCCATGTTATCTGAGGTCTTGGCAGTTTCTTCTACTTGTTCTTCTAACATCATTACTCTATTCCCTAGGCTGTGATTTATTTTTTCACCCCAGCTAGACCCTCCTTAATGGCTTGGTTCACTTGTGACATAAAAAAGGTGAGGTCCTTTTTAGTAGGGAGATTACTTAGGTCCGCTTTGGTGAGTGGAGTGTTAAGAGTGTCATCGCTTAGGGAATTTTCCTCAGAGGTATCTGTGTTGTCCTCTGGGGTTACGCTCAGGTTAGACAGAGATGTTCCCTCTTGAGGTTTAAAGAAGGCATTTAATTTCGTGGCTGCAGACATGGTTGGTTTGCTCATTTTATCAGCTTTTTGTTTACTGCGTGAGGCCATAGTGTGGTTATAGACCGCTATTTAAAACAATTGGTGCTGTGTTTCGCTATCTGAGAGGTAGTTGACCTTAGCTTAATGCCCAGTCTCTTTAAGGCCACTCTGTCAGTCTTTTAAGTGCCCTGGGTCTTGTTTGGTTTAGTGAGGTGTTGCTCTATCTTTCAGGGGGAGATCGTAGCACACGTCTCCCTGTGTCTCCAGTGCTAGATCAAGTATTCAGGGTTTTAGCGTGCCAAAATATGAGCATGTAGGCTGTATGGGGATCCGCTGCAAAATGTTACTCCCAGTTATCTTATTGATCAAAAGTTATTTGCCCCCGTGTCAAAGTGTTTCCTTTTATTAAGTCTCAAGTTGAGTAAAGAATACTTGCGGTAAGTTGTGAGGCTCGTAGCACTTGTGAAAGATGTCCCGTTGCAATGATAGGCTCCAGTCTCTTGTATGCTGGGCAGTGTTCTGTCTGGATCGCTCCGTAGCTGCATCACCAGGTGCAGTGATATAGGCCCCTGACTAGGCCGCGGGTCCGCGTTACCATGTCACGTCTCAGCACAGGGATTTTTTAGGCGTGTTGTGTTCTCGAGGTATTCGGACAGCTAGCACCACCTCATTTCTGTAGAAGGGTTGTTTTTTCTACCCGGGTAGCCCGCCGCCAACTTTCCGAGCTCCGGAGCTTCTAACTTAAGCGGCCATGTTCTTCTGCGGCCGCTCCGCCCCCCATCACCTTTTCTTTTAATAACACATATTAAGCATTTAGGCACTGAAGACACCAGTTGGTTAAGTTTAGCTGCTCAACTGTACAGGGTATTCGTTGCCTTATTTTGAGCTTCATAATGCGGCACACATTCTCAATTGGAGACAAGTCAGGACTGCAGGCAGGCCATGCTAGCACCCACACTTTGCTTAGGCTTGTAATCTGGGCAGAATGTGGTTTGGTGCTGTCCTGCTAAAAAAATGTAGGGACGTCCCTGGAAAAGACGAAGTCTGGATGGCATCAAATGTTGCTCCAAAATGTATGCATATCTTTCTGCATTAATAGAGCCCTCACAGATGTGCAAGTTACCCATGCCATTGGGCACTGACACACCCCCATACCATGACAGATGCTGGCTTTTGGATCTGACACTGATAGCAACTTGGATGGTACTTTTCCTCTTTGCCCGGAGAACACGACGGCTGGTTTTTACAAAAACTATTTAAAATGTTGACTTGTCTTAACACAAAACACGATTCCACTGTGCTACTGTCCTTCTCAGATGACAGATGAGACCGAACCCAGAGAAGTCGGCGGAGCTTCTGCACAGTGTTGATGTATGGCTTCTTCTTTGTATATTAAAGTCTTAACTTGCATCTGTAGATGCTTGGTGAATGATGTTGACTGTCAAAGGTTTACCAATGTATTCCCGAGCCCATGTCAGGATATCCATTACAGACTCATGACGGTTTTCGAGACAGTGACGTCTGAGGGATCAGAGATCACAGGCATTCAAAAGTGGTTTTTGGCCTTGCCCTTTATGCACAGAAATTTGTCCGTACTCCTTGAATCTTTTAATTATATTGTGCACTGTAGAAGGTGAAAAGTCCAAAATCCTACCAATTTGTCTTTGGGGAATGTTGTTCCCAAAATGTTGGATTATTTGTTGACGCATCTGGCAGATTGGCGAGCCTCGACCTATCCTTGCTCTTGAAGGACTAGGCCTTTTTTGGAGGCTCCTTATATACTATGATTACACGATTGCTTCACCTGTTTCACATCACCTTCTTATTTCAACTTGTCACATCGCTATTAGTCCTAAATTTCCCATGTCCCAACTTTTTTGGAACGTGTTGCAGTCATCAGTTTGAAATGAGTGTATATTCTCAAAAATACATTAAATTCACAAAGTAAAACATCAAATAATGTGTTAATAATCGGCTAGATTACGAGTTTTATCTGTAAAGACCTGCGGGGCTAACAAGGCTTTTTTTTCCACCGCTGACATAAGACAACGCTGGTATTACAAGTTTTCTGAATGGCTGTGTTAGCCTCAGAATAGGGAGCGTTGAGCAAATTTAGCTCCACTCCTACCTGTAATACCAGCGTTGCCTACGGTAGCGGTGAGCTGGCTAAAACGTGCTTGTGCATGATTTCCCCATAGGAAACAATGGGGCTGAGCTGGCTGGAAAAAAACCTAACACCTGCAAAAAAGCAGCGTCCAGCTCCTAACGCAGCCCCATTGTTTCCTATGGCTGATCCAATGAGCCAATCGGATTGAACTTCAATCTGATTGGCTGATTCCATCAGCCAATCAGATATTTCCTACCTTAATTCCGATTGGCTGATAGAATCCTATCAGCCAATCGGAATTCGAGGGACGCCATCTTGGATGACGTCCCTTAAAGGAACCTTCATTCATCGGGTAGTCGTCGGTCTGGAAGGATGCTCCGCGCCGGAGGTCTTGAAGATGGAGCCGCTCCTCGTCGGATGGATGAAGATAGAAGATGCCGCTTGGATGAAGATGTCTGCCGGTCCGGATGTCCTCTTCTGCCCGGATATGAAGACTTCTTCTGGTCTGGATGTCCTCTTCTGCCCCATCGGATGAAGACTACTGGACGGATCGGATGACCACTGGTGCCCGGCTGGGTGAAGACGACTCAAGGTAGGGAGATCTTCAGGGGGTTAGTGTTAGGTTTATTTAAGGGGGATTGGGTGGGTTAGAGTAGGGTATGTGGGTGGTGGGTTTTAATTTTGGGGGGTTGTATTTTTATTTACAGGTAAAAGAGCTGATTACTTTGGGCAATGCCCCACAAAAGGCCCTTTTAAGTGCTGGTAATAGAGCTGATTACTTTTTGTAATTTAGATTAGGGTAGGACATTTTTTTATTTTGGGGGCTTTGTTATTTTATTAGGGGGCTTAGATTAGTGTAATTAGCTTAAAATTCTTGAAATCTTTTTTTATTTTTTGTAATTTAGTGTTTGGTTTTTTTTGTAATTTATTTTAGTGTATTTAATTATATTTTAGTTTAGATAATTGTAGTTTATTTAATGTATTGATAGTGTAGGTGTATTTGTAATTTAGGATTTATTTTACAGGTAATTTTGTTTTTATTTTAACTAGGTAGCTATTAAATAGTTATTAACTATTTAATAGCTATTGTACCTAGTTAAAATAAATACAAACTTGCCTGTAAAATAAAAATAAACCCTAAGCTAGCTACAATGTAATTATTAGTTATATTGTAGCTATCTTATGGTTTATTTTATAGGTAAGTATTTAGTTTTAAATAGGATACATTTTTTTAATCATAGTAAATTTGTTTAGTTTAATTTAAATTATATTTATGTTAGGGGGGTGTTAGGGTTAGGGTTAGACTTAGGTTTAGGGTTAATACATTTATTATAGTAGCGGCGACGTTGGGGTTAATAATTGTAGGTAGGTGGCGGCGATGTTAGGGAGGCAGATTAGGGTTAATAAAATGTATTATAGTGTTTGCGAGGCGGAAGTGCAGCGGTTTAGGGTTAATACATTTATTATAGAGGCGGCGATGTCCGGTCGGCAGATTAGGGGTTAATAAGTGTTGGTAGGTGGCGGCGAGGTTGGGGGGGGCAGATTAGGGGTTAATAAATATAATGTAGGTGTCGGCAATGTTAGGGGCAGCAGATTAGGGTTCATAGGGATAATGTAGGTGGCGGCGGTGTCCGGTCGGAAGATTAGGGGTTAAATAAATTTATATAGTGTTTGCGATGTGGGGGGGCCTCGGTTTAGGGGTTCATAGGTAGTTTATGGGTGTTAGTGTACATTGTAGCACTGTAGTTAAGAGCTGTTCCGGCGTTAGCCCATAAAGCTCTTAACTACTGACATTTTTTTGCGGCTGGAGTCTTGGAGGTAGAGGCTCTACCGCTCACTTCTTCCAAGACTCGTAATACCAGCGTTAGGCAAATCCCATAGGAAAGATAGGATACGCAATTGACGTAAGCATACGCTGTCGACATTTATCATTGCACCAGCAGTTCTTGTGAACTAACAGTGAGGTTAGGGAGGAAATGTGTGAGTTTGAAATAGTGCTATCCATTTTGAGTTAATCTACACCTTAACTGCTTTACGGTTAAAGTGTGGTTGGAAGAATCAGGACAGCTCATTTTATTGGTTTATTTGGAGGGGGATTGCAGTTTGGGTTTGCAAAAGTTAGTAGGTCAGATGAACGATGATTGTAGTTAAAGGGACATGAAACCCAAAAATTTTCTTTCATGACTCAGATGGATAATACAATTTAAAACACAAGTCTCCAATTGACTTCTATTATCAAATTTGCTTCATTTTCTTGTTATTCTTTGTTGAAGAGATATTAAGATAGGTAGTGTTTACATGTCTGGAACATCACATGACAGATAGTGCTGCCATCTAGTGTTCTTGCTAATATAAAACATTGTTGCAAAACTGCTGCCATATAGTGATGCAGGCACGTGCACACTCCTGAACTTGCCTTCCTGTTTTTCAACAAATGATAACAAGAAAATGAATACATTTTTATATAAGAAGTACATTGGAAAGTTTGGAAATATTCTATCTGAATCATGAAAGAAAAATTTGTGGTTTTGTGTAACTAAAGTTGTATGGCAGCTACAAAGGGATCTGTGAAACACTAATGTAGGGTACTACTGTTATTATTATGTTCTAGAAAATAGTAAGGAAAAGATTAGCTTCTGCAATGTAACAGACAATTTCAGGATGGACCTGATTAGCAAAAATGCCCCAACATTATATTGTAAAGCTTAAAAATAAAGATGAAAGTAGCATATGTCTTCACATCCAGAGCTCCCCTTAGCAAGATAAACCGCTTTCAAGCCAATGGGGCCTATCTATCAAGCTCCGAAAGGAGCTTGACAGCCCGTGTTTCTGGCGAGTCTTCAGACTCACCAGAAACAGCAGTTATGAAGCAGTGGTCACAAAGACCGCTGCTCCATAACCTGTCCGCCTGCTCTGAGTAGGCAGACAGACATCGCCGGAAATCAACCTGATCGAGTACATTCGGGTTGATTGACACCTCCCTGCTGGCGGCTGATTGGCCGCGAGTCTGCAGTGGGCAGCGTTGCACCAGCAGCTCTTGTGAGCTGCTGGTGCAATGCTGAATACGGAGCGCGTATTGCTCTCCGTATTCAGGGAGTCTGGTGGACCTGATCCACACTGTTGGATCAGGTCCGCAAGACCTTTCATAAATAGAGGCCAATATGTGTCCCCTAGGGATGTTATACCGTCTTTGATATGCCAAAATTTTAACAACCAAATTACAAGTGGAACGCTATTTAGCGCTTTCCCTTGAGCGATGCCGCCAGAAGTATATATTTTACGCATGTTGGTTAGCACCTGTATTGTAAGTTGAAAGAAAACTTTTGCATGCGAACAAAACCCGACGCTTTCTAGCTAAAGGACTTTGGATATTGTGAATGCGCTAACTTTTTCTCCCCATAGACTTCAATGGAAAGTGCAGAAGAAAATACATAACACTTATCAATCACATGTAACCTGACAGTAGTAATTGATATTTCGCATTCCAATGTTCTTCACATACAGGAACATGCTATTTTTATTTCAAATTGACATAAATACGTATATGTGTATATATATATATATATATAATATAATATAATATATATATACTGGTATATCTTTTCATAAAGATATATAGGTATAGGTACAGCGCAAAGAGAACAACTTGCAATTGGCCACCTTAAATACCATTTCTCATGATTGGATGCACCTGTCTATGAAGTTCAAGGCTTAATGGGCTCACCAAACCAATTGTGTGTTCCAATTAATCAGTGCTAGCAAGTTACAGGTATTCAAATCAACAAAATGACAAGGGTGCCCAAATTTATGTACCTGTCTAATTTCATTTGGATGCATATTGCACATTTTCTGTAAATCCAATAAACCTCATTTCACTACTGAAATATTACTGTGTCCTTCAGTTATTTGATAGATCAAAATGAAATTGCTGATCCAAACACCCAATTATTTATAAATGAAAGTCATGGAAATTGTCAGGGTGCCTAAACTTTTGCATACAACTGTATATAGGAATTTAAATTTAAAATACAAAGATCATTTTCCCCTATATAAAGAACATTAGAATGTGAAATATTTACAGTAAATAAACAGTAAAAAACATTATTAAATTATATTATAGAATTATGATTTAGACACACATTTATATTGTAGCCATTTGCAGTCAAATACATGACCATATGCCATATACCTTTGAAACCTTATAAATATGTTTTTTTATATTTGTATGAATATTTTTTTATAAGATAGTGCTTATATGAAAGTAACTGTTTATTTTAATGGATTTATGTTGTGTTTGGTGCAACTTTTGTTTTAGCCCTAATCCTTTATGCGTGGTCTTCAGTTGCACTAACCAGATGCACGTTAAATTCAATTGCGCTCGAGCATACAAGTTTAGTTTCAACTTGTAATATGTGCACAAATTAACACTCCTGCAATATTGCCATATACGCTAAGGTTAATGTGCCACTTGTAATTTAGACTTTAATGTCGGCATTTAACATTGTACAAGCAGTTCACCAACTGCTTGTGCAATGCCACCCCCTGCAGATTTGCGGCCAACCGGCCGCTAGCAGGGGGTGTCAATCAGCCCAATCATATACGATTGGTCGGATTTCAGACCGCAGCCTCAGAGGCAGCGGACCAGTTATGGAGCAGCGGTCTTAAGACTGTTGCTTTATAATTCGGCCCGAATGTCTGTTTTTATTCATTCATTAATTCATTAATTTTCACATTATCTACCCTCTTAATATTTGTAGGATGTACCTTTGTAATATTAAAATGTACTTCAAAAACATGGAATTGCTGCATCTGTATGGCTACCTTACTATGGCACCATTTATCAAATCTCGGACAGACAAGGTTCCCTATTTGGGAACCTGTCTACCCATGGACAATGTACAGTAGGTCTGCTAAGCTTTTTTAACATTGGACAATGAAATCTGTGTGCAGTGTCACCCCTTGCTCTTAGCTATCAAGTCATATGCATGGAGGGTCTGTCAATCTGATTCAATGCTTCCACCACTTTTTAACTTGTCGTACGCCCTTCAAGGGCTCCAAAGCAGGTTGCACTGCTTTATAAATGGAGCCTATATAATTTAGCACATATAGGGAAGTTGCTGGTGTTTAGGGGATCCATTTATCAAGCCAATAGCAACGTAATCAACAAAAATTGCACTGAACTTTCATGACCATTATGTGACCATTATGTGACCACTTTCAGATTATTTTAGACATTGAATTGCCAAAGACTTTAAACATCCAAATTAAAAGTGAATAAAATGTATGCATACTTTATTCCTGATTGTAGTCAAACTTGAAAGTATTGTAAAAGGTAATAAATCACACACTCTCATACTACACACACACCACACACACTCTCATACTACACACACACACCACACACTCTCATACAGCACACACGCTCTCATACACCACACACACTCTCATACTACACCACACCACACACACTCTCGTATAACACACACAGTGTCATACTACACACACACCACACACTCTCATACAGCACACACGCTCTCATACACCACACACACACTCATACTACACACACACCACACACACTCTCTCATAACACACACAGTGTCATACTACACACACACCACACACTCTCATACAGCACACACGCTCTCATACACCACACACACTCTCATACTACACACACACCACACACACTCTCATACTAAACACACCACACACACTCTCATACAGCACACACACTCTCATACAACACACACACCACACACACTCTCGTATAACACACACACTCTCATACTACACACACACCACAGACTCTCATACAACACACACGCTCTCATACACCACACACACTCTCCTACTACACCACACCACACACACTCTCATACTAAACACACACACACACTCTCATACAGCACACACACTCTCATACAACACACACACCACACACACTCTCGTATTACATCTCAAA
>NW_026513100.1:0-45602 GCF_027579735.1 Bombina bombina
AATGTTTATACCTATGACAGTTATCTGATTTAGATATATGTTTATACCTATGACAGTTATGTGATTTAGATATATGTTTATACCTATGACAGTTATGTGATTTAGATATATGTTTATACCTATGACAGTTATCCGATTTAGATATATGTTTATACCTATGACAGTTATCTGATTTAGATATATGTTTATACCTATGACAGTTATGTGATTTAGATATATGTTTATACCTATGACAGTTATCCGATTTAGATATATGTTTATACCTATGACAGTTATCTGATTTAGATATATGTTTATACCTATGACAGTTATCTGATTTAGATATATGTTTATACCTATGACAGTTATGTGATTTAGATATATGTTTATACCAGTTATCTGATTTAGATATATGTTTATACCTATGACAGTTATCTGATTTAGATATATGTTTATACCAGTTATCTGATTTAGATATATGTTTATACCAGTTATCTGATTTAGATATATGTTTATACCTATGACAGTTATGTGATTTAGATATATGTTTATACCTATGACAGTTATCTGATTTAGATATATGTTTATACCTATGACAGTTATGTGATTTAGATATATGTTTATACCTATGACAGTTATCTGATTTAGATATATGTTTATACCTATGACAGTTATCTGATTTAGATATATGTTTATACCTATGACAGTTATCTGATTTAGATATATGTTTATACCTATGACAGTTATCTGATTTAGATATATGTTTATACCTATGACAGTTATGTGATTTAGATATATGTTTATACCTATGACAGTTATGTGATTTAGATATATGTTTATACCAGTTATCTGATTTAGATATATGTTTATACCTATGACAGTTATCTGATTTAGATATATGTTTATACCTATGACAGTTATCTGATTTAGATATATGTTTATACCTATGACAGTTATGTGATTTAGATATATGTTTATACCTATGACAGTTATCTGATTTAGATATATCTTTATACCTATGACAGTTATCTGATTTAGATATATGTTTATACCTATGACAGTTATCTGATTTAGATATATGTTTATACCTATGACAGTTATCTGATTTAGATATATGTTTATACCTATGACAGTTATACGATTTAGATATATGTTTATACCTATGACAGTTATCTGATTTAGATATATGTTTATACCTATGACAGTTATCTGATTTAGATATATGTTTATACCTATGACAGTTATGTGATTTAGATATATGTTTATACCTATGACAGTTATCTGATTTAGATATATGTTTATACCTATGACAGTTATCTGATTTAGATATATGTTTATACCTATGACAGTTATGTGATTTAGATATATGTTTATACCTATGACGGTTATCTGATTTAGATATATGTTTATACCAGTTATGTGATTTAGATATATGTTTATACCTATGACAGTTATGTGATTTAGATATATGTTTATACCTATGACAGTTATCTGATTTAGATATATGTTTATACCTATGACAGTTATGCGATTTAGATATATGTTTATACCTATGACAGTTATCTGATTTAGATATATGTTTATACCTATGACAGTTATGTGATTTAGATATATGTTTATACCTATGACAGTTATGTGATTTAGATATATGTTTATACCTATGACAGTTATCTGATTTAGATATATGTTTATACCTATGACAGTTATGTGATTTAGATATATGTTTATACCTATGACAGTTATCTGATTTAGATATATGTTTATACCTATGACAGTTATCTGATTTAGATATATGTTTATACCTATGACAGTTATCTGATTTAGATATATGTTTATACCTATGACAGTTATGTGATTTAGATATATGTTTATACCTATGACAGTTATACGATTTAGATATATGTTTATACCTATGACAATTATCTGATTTAGATATATGTTTATACCTATGACAGTTATCTGATTTAGATATATGTTTATACCTATGACAGTTATCTGATTTAGATATATGTTTATACCTATGACAATTATCTGATTTAGATATATGTTTATACCTATGACAATTATCTGATTTAGATATATGTTTATACCTATGACAATTATCTGATTTAGATATATGTTTATACCTATGACAGTTATCTGATTTAGATATATGTTTATACCTATGACAGTTATCTGATTTAGATATATGTTTATACCTATGACAGTTATCTGATTTAGATATATGTTTATACCTATGACAGTTATCCGATTTGTATTCTATATACACATTAGGTTTATATTATGTTTTCACATATTACACAGTGGATACTGTGATTCATAGGGTTTTTAGTTTTTTACACTTAGTTTATTCAGTATTCCAACAATTGGTTGTCAGCCTGTCACTATACAGCTTAGATAGGATAATCCTAGTGGCTATTTCTGACATAGCTTGCACATTACTATTAGATTTAGGATTCGTTAGGGTAGTATTATTTATCACTAGATGTTATATACATTGTTAATAGCTTAAAATCTATTCTTACATTTTTTCGTATATAAAGATTTATTTTAGATACGGCACTATTCATATTTTATTAGTATTCACATACCGCTATACACTTGTGCTCATTAACTTGGTGATAGGATACAGCTATTGGCTGTTTTTCACACACCCCCTTGGATCACTTATTTGATTGGTTGAGAGGATTAGGTTTAATTCTTGACACGTAGTTTTAGTTACTTTTTAAACATTACACAAAGCCTAATTTATTACCATTATTGGTTAATTCAGCATCTCCCAAATGTAAGCGCAAAAGTAGTGGTGGCAACAATGCGGATGATAAGAAGCACATCTGTTTTATTGCTGCGATCGGAACAGCTCTAAGAAACACATAGCTGTCAGTTTAGATTCACACACCCTCTTTAGTATCAATCTGATTGGCTGTGTAACCACACAATGCTTTAACAGAAAACCTGACGCTGAAGCACTCAATATCCCACAACACAGATCCGGTTCGAATAAATCGGATAATAGACACTGAATGCAAACAAAACGCCTAGTTAAATATATATAACAATAGGAGCCCCGATCCGTAAAGGAACACCTATATAAGGTACATATATCCTAATGGGGTATATTGATAGATAAGATTTTTATTCTGTGCAGAAAGCCTAGTTAGATACATAGGGGCCTAGTTATCAAGCCGTCAACCGCAAATACGATGGAATTCCGCAGCGTATTTGTGGCGAGGCTGATTCGCCTTAGTTATCAAAGGCTAGAGACCGGCAAAAGTAGAATTTTGTGACGTAAGCTTCGATCTGCCGGACTCAGTCCGACACAGATCGATTCTTACGTCACTCCAGATGTTCCGCACACAAGTTCGGCACAATCTGACTACTTTTGCTAGTTATCAAAAAACTAGCAGCTACGCTCGGCACTTTTCCGGCCCAGCGTACCTGGTTTTCAAACCGCCACCCTGGAGGCGGCGGATCCCATAGGAATGAATGGGAGTCTGACCATAGCGAAAGTACAAGTTCGCTGCTGCCAGACATCCCATTGATTCCTATGGGAACTGTCTACACCTAACACCCTAACATGTACCCCGAGTCTAAACACCCCTAAGCTGTCCCCCCCTACACCGCCGCAACTAAATAAAGTGTTTACCCCCTAAACCCTCGCTCCCGGAGCCCACCGCAAGCTACTCTATACATATTAACCCCTAAACCGCCGCTCCCTGACCCCGCCACAGCTATAATAAATGTATTAACCCCTAAACCGCCGCTCCCGGAGCCCACCGCAAGCTACTCTATACATATTAACCACTAAACCGCCGCTCCCGGAGCCCACCGCAACCTATATTAAATTTATTAACCCCTAATCTACCCCCCCTACACCGTCGCCACCTATAATACATTTATTAACCCCTATCCTGCCCCCCACTACACCGCCGCCACTGTAATAAAATTATTAACCCCTAAACCTAAGTCTAACACTAACCCTAACAACACCTTAACTTAAATATTAATTAAATAAATATAAATAATATTTCTATTATGAACTAAATGAATCCTATTTAAAACTAAATACTTACCTTTAAAATAAACCCTAATATAGCTACAATATAAATAATAATTATATTCTAGCTATCTTAGGATTTATTTTTATTTTACAGGCATCTTTCAATTTATTTTAACTAGGTACAATAGCTATTAAATAGTTATTAACTATTTAATAGCTTACCTAGCTAAAATAACGAGAAATTTACCTGTAAAATAAAAACTAACCTAAGTTACAATTACACCTAACACTATACTATACTTAAATACATTATTCCTATTTAAAACTAAATACTTACCTGTAAAATAAACCCTAATATAGCTACAATATAAAAAATAATTATATTATAGCTATTTTAGGATTTATATTTATTTTACAGGTAACTTTGTATTTATTTTAGCTAGTTAGAATAGTTATTAAATAGTTATTAACTATTTAATAACTACCTAGCTAAAAGAAATACACAATCACCTGTAAAATAAATCCTAACCTAAGTTACAATTAAACCTAACACTACACTATCATTAAATAAATTACCTACAAATAACTACAATTAAATACAATTACATAAACTAACTAAAGTACAAAAAATAAAAAAAGCTAAGTTACAAAAAAAAAAAACAATTTATGTAAGAACTTACCTGATAAATTCATTTCTTTCATATTAGCAAGAGTCCATGAGCTAGTGACGTATGGGATATACATTCCTACCAGGAGGGGCAAAGTTTCCCAAACCTTAAAATGCCTATAAATACACCCCTCACCACACCCACAATTCAGTTTAACGAATAGCCAAGAAGTGGGGTGATAAGAAAAAAGTGCGAAAGCATATAAAATAAGGAATTGGAATAATTGTGCTTTATACAAAAAAATCAAAACCACCACAAAAAAGGGCGGGCCTCATGGACTCTTGCTAATATGAAAGAAATGAATTTATCAGGTAAGTTCTTACATAAATTATGTTTTCTTTCATGTAATTAGCAAGAGTCCATGAGCTTAGTGACGTATGGGATAATGACTACCCAAGATGTGGATCTTTCCACACAAGAGTCACTAGAGAGGGAGGGATAAAATAAAGACAGCCAATTCCTGCTGAAAATAATCCACACCCAAAATAAAGTTTAATGAAAAACATAAGCAGAAGATTCAAACTGAAACCACTGCCTGAAGTACTTTTCTACCAAAAACTGCTTCAGAAGAAGAAAACACATCAAAATGGTAGAATTGAAAAAGTATGCAAAGAGGACCAAGTTGCTGCTTTGCAAATCTGATCAATCGAAGCTTCATTCCTAAACGCCCAGGAAGTAGAAACTGACCTAGTAGAATGAACTGTAATCCTTCGAGGCGGAATTTTACCCGACTCGACATAGGCATGATGAAATAAAGATTTCAACCAAGATGCCAAAGAAATGGCAGAAGCTTTCTGGCCTTTTCTAGAACCGGAAAAGATGACAAATAGACTAGAAGTCTTTCGGAAAGACTTAGTAGCTTAAACATAATAATACAAAGCTCTAACAGCATCCAAAGAATGCAATGATTTCTCCTTAGAATTCATAGGATTAGGACATAATGAAGGAACCACAATTTCTCTACTAAGGTTTGTTAGAATTCACAACCTTAGGTAAAAAATTCAAAAGAAGTTCGCAGTACCGCCTTATCCTGATGAAAAATCAAAAAAGGAGACTCACAAGAAAGAGCAGATAATTCAGAGACTCTTCTGGCAGAAGAGATGACCAAAAGAAACAAAACTTTCCAAAAAAGTAATATAACGACCAAAGAATGCATGGGTTCAAAAGGAGGAGCTTGAAAAGCCCCCAGAACCAAATTCAAACTCCAAGGAGGAGAAATTGACTGAATGACAGGTTTTATACGAACCAAAGCTTGTACAAAACAATGAAATATCAGGAAGATTAGCAATCCTTCTGTGAAAAAAGAACAGAAAGAGCAGAGATTTGTCCTTTCAAGGAACTTGCGGACAAACCTTTATCTAAACCATCCTGAAGAAACTGAAAAATTCTCGGTATTCAAAAAGAATGCCAGGAAAAAATGATGAGAAAGACACTAAGAAATATAAGTCTTCCAGACTCTATAATATATCTCTCTAGATACAGATTTACGAGCCTGTCACATAGTATTTAATCACAGAGTCAGAGAAACCTTCTTTGACCAAGAATCAAGCGTTCAAACTCCATACCTTAAAATTTAAGGATTTGAGATCCTGATGGAAAAAAGGACCTTGCGACAGAAAGTCCACAGCTGGCAAGAGCCCATCCGGACAAGATCCGCATACCAAAACCTGTGAGGCCATGCTTGAGCTACCAGCAGGTGGAGAATACTCTTGGAAGAAGAACTAGAGGCGGAAAGATATAGGCAGGATGATACTTCCAAGGAAGTGATAATGTATCCACTGCTTCCGCCCGAGGATCCCGGGATCTGGACAGATACCAGGAAAGTTTCTTGTTTAGATGAGAAGCCATCAGATCTATTTCTGGGAGTTCCCACATTTGAACAATCTGAAGAAATACCTGTGGGTGAAGAGACCATTCGCCCGGATGCAACGTTTGGCGACTGAGATAATCCGCTTCCCAATTGTCTATACCTGGGATATGAACCGCAGAGATTAGACAGGAGCTGGATTCCGCCCAAACCAAAATTCGAGATACTTCTTTCATAGCCAGAGGACTGTGAGTCCCTCCTTGATGATTGATGTATGCCACAGCTGTGACATTGTCTATCTGAAAACAAATGAACAACTCTCTCTTCAGAAGAGGCCAAGACTGAAGAGCTCTGAAAATTGCACGGAGTTCAAAAAATATTGATCGGTAATCTCACCTCCTGAGATTCCCAAACCCCTTGTGCCGTCAGAGACCCCCACACAGCTCCCTAACCTGTAAGACTTGCATCTGTTGAGATATAGTCTAGGTCGGAAGAACAAAGAAGCCCCCTGAACTAAACGATGGTGAACTGTCCACCATGTCAGAGAGTGTCGTATAATCGGTTTAAAGATATTAATTGAGATATCTTTGTGTAATCCCTGCACCACTGGTTCAGCATACAGAGCTGAAGAGGTCGCATGTGAAAACGAGCAAAGGAGATCGCATCCAATGCGGCAGTCCTAAGACCTAAAAATTTCCATGCATAAGGCTACCAAAGGGAATGATTGTGACTGAAGGTTTTGACAAGCTGATAACAATGTTAAACTTCTCTTATCTGACAAGGACAGAGTCATAGACACTGAATCTATCTGGAAACCTAAAAAGGTTACCCTTGTCTGAGGAAACAATGAACTGAATGGTAAATTGATCCTCCAACCATGATCTTGAAGAAACAACACAAGTCGATTCGTATGAGATTCTGCGAAAATGTGAAGACTGAGCAAGTACCAAGATATCGTCCAAATAAGGAAATACCAAAACCCTGTTCTCTGATTACAGACAGAAGGGCACCGAGAACCTTTGAAAAAAATTCTTGGAGCTGACGCTAGGCCAAACGGTAGAGCCACAAAACTGGTAATGCTTGTCTAAAAAGAGAATCTCAGAAACTAAAAGTGATCTGGATGAATCGGAATATGCTGATATGCATCCTGTAAATCTATTGTAGACATATAATGCCCTTGCTAAACAAAAGGCAGGATAGTCCTACAGTTACCATCTTGAATGTTGGTATCCTTACATAACGATTCAATAGATAGATCCGGAACTGGTCTGAAGGAATTGACCTTCTTTGGTACAATGAAGAGATAGAATAAAACCCCAGCCCCTGTTCCAGAACTGGAACTGGCATAATTACTCCAGCCAACTCTAGATCTGAAACACATTTCAGAAATGCTGAGCCTTTGCTGTGTTTACTGGGACACGGGAAAGAAAAAAATCTCTTTGCAGGAGGCCTTAACTTGAAGCCAATTCTGTACCTTTCTGAAACAATGTTCTGAAACCAGAGATTGTGAACGGAATTGATCCAAATTTCCTTGAAGAAAACGTAAACTGCCCCATACCAGCTGAGCTGGAATGAGGGCCGCACCTTCATGGGTATTTAGGAGCTGGCTATAGGTTTCTATAAGGCTTGGATATATTCCAAACTGGAAATGGTTTCCAAACTGATACCGCTCCTGAGGATGAAGGATCAGGCTTTCGTTCCTTGTTGTGAGGAAAGAAACGAAAATGATTAATAGACCTAAATTTACTTTAGATTTTTTATCCTTTGGTAAAAAAGTTCCCTTCCCTCCAGTAACAGTTGAGATAATAGAATCCAACTGAAAATCGAATAATTTATTACCCTGGAAAGAAAGGAAAAGCAAAGTTGACTTAGAAGACATATCAGCATTCCAAGTTTTAAGCCATAAAGCTTTTCTAGCTAAAATAGCTAGAAACATATACCTGACATCAACTCTAATGATATCAAAAGTTGGTATCACAAATAAAATTATTAGCATGTTATAGAATAATAATAATGCTATAAAATTATGATCTGTTACTTGTTGCGCTAAAACTTCTAACCAAAAAGTTGAAGCTGCAGCAACATCCGCTAAAAATATAGCAGGTCTAAGAAGATTACCTGAACATAAGTAAGCTTTTCTTAGAAAGGATTCAATTTTCCTATCTAAAGGATCCTTAAATGAAGTACTATCTGCCATAGGAATAGTAGTACGTTTAGCAGGAGTAGAGACAGCCCCATTAACCTTAGAGATTTTGTCCCAAAACTCTAATCTGTCAGATGGCACAGGCTATAATTGCTTAAACGGTAGAAGGAGTAAATGAATTACCCAAATTATTCCATTCCCTGGAAATTACTTCAGAAATAGCATCAGGGAGAGAAAATACTTCTGGAATAACTACAGGAGATTTAAAAACCTTATTTAAACGTTTAGATTTAGTATCAAGAGGACCAGAATCCTCTATTTCTAATGCAATTAATACTTCTTTAAGTAAAGAACGAATAAATTCCATCTTGAACAAATACAAAGATTTATCAGCATCAACCTCTGAGACAGAAACCTCTGAACCAGAAGAACCATTATCAGTATCAGAATGATGATGTTCATTTAAAAATTCATCTGAAAAAAGAGAAGTTTTAAAAGACTTTTATGTATACTAGAAGGAGAAATAACAGACATAGCCTTCTTAATGGATTTAAAAAATAAAATCTCTTATGTTATCAGGAACACTCTGAAAATTAGATGTTGACAGAACAGCAACAGGTAATGTAACAGTACTAAAGGAAATTTTATCTGCATTAATAAGTTTGTCATGACATGCAATACAAACAACAGCTGGAGAAACAGATACCAAAAGTTTATAGCAGATACACTTAGCTTGGTAGCTCCAGCACTGGGCAGCGATTTTCCTGAAGTATCTTCTGACTCAGTTGCAACGTGGAACATCTTGCAATATGTAAAAGAAAAAACAACATATAAAGCAAAATTGATCAAATTCCTTAAATGACAGTTTCAGGAATGGGAAAAAAATGCCAGTAAACAAGCTTCTAGCAACCAGAAGCAATAAATAATGAGACTTAAATAATGTGGAGACAAAAATGACGCCCATATTTTTTAGCGCCAAAAAAGACGCCCACATTATTTGGCGCCTAAATGCTTTTGGCGCCAAAAATGACGCCACATCCGGAACGCCGACACTTTTGATGCAAAAAAACGTCAAAAAATGACGCAACTTCCGGCGACACGTATGACTTGCCTGAGGAAACAGCGTGGTTAGCGCTGAGAAACGCGTAGCGTGTTTTACTGATGCTATTTGCTGATTTTTATTTGTATACTGTTTTTATAAAGTAAAAAATATTTTTATACTGGAGTCTCCTGTTCATTATTTATTGCCTTGAAGATCCTGAAACGGAGAACAACCTTGGTCTTGATGTGCGCTAGGCCACTTTAATATACCCAGCATGCTTCTATCGCACTACAGTGTGCTTTACAACTTGTGGGTGTTTTATTACCTACTGATTTGCACTAGGAGTCGCCCTCTTTTTCTTTCCCATTTTCCAGACTACAGAAATCGTTCTTTCCAGGAGGAGCTGCCCTTGCATTAGTGCACAGTCTACTGGGACACTGCAGAGTTCCCAGATCGTTCACCTAGGCATTATCTTTGCCTTTAGAAATTGTGAGTACCATTCTACTTCATGTTAATTATCTTATATTATATATTGGCTACACTAGGAGGCGCCCTTTCTTCTTTTTCATCTTTGTCAGGGTGCACAAGCTGTTTATGTTCTTTCCCTATACAAGCCATCTGCTGGGCAATACGTCAGAACCCCCAACTTGTTATACCCAGAAAGTGGAAAAAGACCCACCCGATAAACATACAGGTGAACCATACTCCATGCATTCCTGTTGCTTATCCTCAAGCTGCACACAGAGATAAACATACAGGTGAACCATGCTCCATGCATTCCTGTCGCCTATCCTCAAGCTACACACAGAGATAAACATACTGGTGAACCATACTCCATGCATTCCTGTCGCCTATCCTCAAGCTGCACACAGAGATAAACATACTGGTGAACTATACTCCATGCATTCCTGTTGCTTATCCTCAAGCTGCACACAGAGATAAACATACTGGTGAACCATACTCCATGCATTCCTGTTGCTTATCCTCAAGCTCCACACAGAGATAAACATACAGGTGAACCATACTCCATGCATTCCTGTTGCTTATCCTCAAGCTCCACACAGAGATAAACATACTGGTGAACCATACTCCATACATTCCTGTAGCCTATCCTCAAGCTCCACACAGAGATAAACATACAGGTGAACCATACTCCATGCATTCCTGTTGCTTATCCTCAAGCTCCACACAGAGATAAACATACTGGTGAACTATACTCCATGCATTCCTGTTGCTTATCCTCAAGCTGCACACAGAGATAAACATACTGGTGAACCATACTCCATGCATTCCTGTTGCTTATCCTCAAGCTGCACACAGAGATAAACATACAGGTGAACCATGCTCCATGCATTCCTGTTGCTTATCCTCAAGCTGCACACAGAGATAAACATACTGGTGAACCATACTCCATGCATTCCTGTTGCTTATCCTCAAGCTGCACACAGAGATAAACATACAGGTGAACCATACTCCATACATTCCTGTCGCTTATCCTCAAGCTGCACACAGAGAAACATACTGGTGAACCATACTCCATGCATTCCTGTTGCTTATCCTCAAGCTCCACACAGAGATAAACATACTGGTGAACCATACTCCATGCATTCCTGTTGCTTATCCTCAAGCTGCACACAGAGATAAACATACAGGTGAACCATGCTCCATGCATTCCTGTTGCTTATCCTCAAGCTGCACACAGAGATAAACATACTGGTGAACCATACTCCATGCATTCCTGTTGCTTATCCTCAAGCTGCACACAGACATAAACATACAGGTGAACCATACTCCATACATTCCTGTCGCTTATCCTCAAGCTGCACACAGAGATAAACATACTGGTGAACCATGCTCCATGCATTCCTGTCGCCTATCCTCAAGCTGCACACAGAGATAAACATACTGGTGAACCATACTCCATACATTCCTGTTGCCTATCCTCAAGCTACACACAGAGATAAACATACTGGTGAACCATACTCCATACATTTCTGTTGCTTATCCTCAAGCTACACACAGAGATAAACATACTGGTGAACCATACGCCATACATTTCTGTTGCTTATCCTCAAGCTACACACAGAGATAAACATACTGGTGAACCATACTCCATACATTCCTGTTGCCTATCCTCAAGCTGCACACAGAGATAAACATACAGGTGAACCATACTCCATACATTCCTGTTGCTTATCCTCAAGCTGCACACAGAGATAAATATACTGGTGAACCATACTCCATGCATTCCTGTTGCTTATCCTCAAACTGCACACAGATAAACATACTGGTGAACCATACTCCATGCATTCCTGTCGCCTATCCTCAAGCTGCACACCGATAAACATACTGGTGAACCATACTCCATGCATTCCTGTTGCCTATCCTCAAGCTGCACACAGAGATAAACATACAGGTGAACCATACTCCATACATTCCTGTTGCTTATCCTCAAGCTGCACACAGAGATAAACATACAGGTGAACCATACTCCATGCATTCCTGTTGCCTATCCTCAAGCTGCACACAGAGATAAACATACAGGTGAACCATACTCCATGCATTCCTGTTGCTTATCCTCAAGCTGCACACAGAGATAAACATACTGGTGAAGCATACTCCATACATTCCTGTTGCTTATCCTCAAGCTGCACACAGAGATAAACATACAGGTGAACCATACTCCATACATTCCTGTTGCTTATCCTCAAGCTGCACACAGAGATAAACATACAGGTGAACCATACTCCATGCATTCCTGTTGCCTATCCTCAAGCTACACACAGAGATAAACATACTGGTGAACCATACTCCATGCATTCCTGTTGCCTATCCTCAAGCTACACACAGAGATAAACATACTGGTGAACCATACTCCATGCATTCCTGTCGCCTATCCTCAAGCTGCACACAGAGAAACATACTGGTGAACCATACTCCATGCATTCCTGTCGCCTATCCTCAAGCTGCACACAGATAAACATACAGGTGAACCATACTCCATGCATTCCTGTTGCCTATCCTCAAGCTGCACACAGAGATAAACATACAGGTGAACCATACTCCATGCATTCCTGTTGCCTATCCTCAAGCTGCACACAGAGAAACATACTGGTGAACCATACTCCATGCATTCCTGTCGCCTATCCTCAAGCTGCACACAGAGAAACATACTGGTGAACCATACTCCATGCATTCCTGTCGCCTATCCTCAAGCTGCACACAGAGAAACATACTGGTGAACCATGCTCCATACATTCCTGTAGCCTATCCTCAAGCTGGACACACGTTACTACATCAGCTGCAATGGGGGGTTTAGGTTTCAATTTGACAACAAATCAGATATTCAAATAACAATTACCACCTGACATTCATGAACAAACGTATAGAAAATCATTAAACAGCACAGAAATGTACAATCATATACTTTAGTTATATCTTAAAAGCAACTAATAGGTCTGAGAATTTATAGTGTTAATATCTTAAAAACATGAATATATATATTTATTTATATATTTATATTTAATGAGAGAGAGAGAGAGAGAGAAAATATAACTCATCTTATACGTTTTCATTTGCAGTCACCTCGCATAATCAAGTTAACCCACTGATAACGGGTTTATTAATGTAATAATTAACAATAAAATATGATTAATAAACACACATTAAAATGTAACTATTTAAAACAAATTCCTAAGTTTTCAATAGGTGGTGCTTTAAACACACAAAAGCAACTGTGCAGACAAAAGGACTCAATTTTAATACAAGATAACAGTTTAACATTAATAAATACAGGCAGACCATATACTGTATCTCAATCCAACTACCTGTCACACTATGACAGACACAATAGGATTACTCTGATAACCAAATCCTGACCAAGTAAAGCCTTTTTTGGGGACTCTTACTGCCAATTGAAGGAAAATAAAAAGGTATTCTTTACCTGATGATAATTGTATTTCCTCCTTGGAAATGAGAGTCTACCTATGGGAAACCAATACCCAAGCAACGGAGTTCACAAATGTTTGGGAGGGAAAGAAAAGAGAGGCAGTCCTAAGAACTAGGCACCACCGCTTGTAGAACCATTCTCTCAAAACATGCCTCCACCAAGGCAAAAACATTAAACTTATAGAACTTTGTGAAAGTGTGTAAGGAAGACCACGTTGCAGCCTTACAGCTCTGTTCAACAGACGCCTCATTCTTGAAGGCACAAGAAGTAGAAACTGCAAAGGTAGAATTTGCCGTGATTCTCGAAGGGGGCTCCTGACCCGCCTCCCTGTAAAGCGGCAATGATCAGACCTCTAAGCCAAAAAGAAATAGTAATAGCAGAGGCATTTTGCACTTTGGGCTTACCGGTATAAAGAATAAATAAGGAAGAAGATTGCCGAAAAAGAAAATTTATGCTTACCTGATAAATTTATTTCTGGATATGGTGACTCCATGGCTTCATCAATTACTGTTGGAAATATCACTCCTGGCCAGCAGAAGGAGGCAGTTAAGTACTCCCCTACCCACAAACCCCAGTCATTCGACCAAAGGGTGATGGAGAAAAAAGGAGTAACACAAAGGTGTCTGAGTATTAGTCAAAATTAACTGTCTTGAAATAAAGGGCGGGACCGTGGACTCACCATATCCGGAAAGAAAGAAATTTATCAGGTAAGCATAGATTTTGTTTTCTTTCCTAAGATATGATGAGTCCATGGCTTAATCAATTACTGTTGGGAACCAATACCCAAGCTAGAGGACACAGATGAATAGGGAGGGGCAAGACAGGCAGACCAAAACAGAAGGCACCACCGCTTGAATAACCTTACTCCCAAAAGACGCCTCGTCCGAGGTAAAAGTATTAAATTTGTAAAATTTGGAAAGAATATGCAAAGAGAACCAAGTTGCAGCCTTGCAAATCTGTTCCACAGAAGCTTCATTCTTGAAATCCCAAGAAGAGGAGACAGCCCTAGGAGAAAGAGTTGTAATTCTCTCAGGAGGAGGATGTCCAACAGTCTCATAAGCAAAACGAATTATACCTCTCAACCAGAGAGAAAGAAGTAGCAGTAGCTTTCTTACCTTTATGTTTCCTAGAGAAACAAACAAACAGGGCAGAAGACTGGCAAAAATTCTTAGTCGCCTGTAAATAAAATTTTAAAGCATGCACAACATCTAAGTTGTGCAACAACGTTCTTTATGAGAAGGATGAGGACATAAAGGAGGAACATAAATATCCTGATTAACATATCTATCCGAAACCACTATAGGAAGGAAACCTAAATTAGTACGAAGAACTGCCTCATCGACAAGAAAATAAGATAAAGCGAATCACACTGCAATAAGATAAAGCGAATCACACTGCAAGGCTGAGAATTCCGAAACTCTCAGAGTAGAAGAGATAGCAATAAGAAATAAAACCTTCCAAGATAACAAATTAATATCTATGGAATGCAATGACTCAAACAGAGCCTGCTGTAAAACTTTAAAAACAAAGTTAAGGCCCCAATGAAGTCTGTTGCTAGACTTAAACACAGGCCTGATTCTGATCAAGGCCTGACAAAAAGATTGCACATCTGGCACGTTCGCAAGACGCTTATGTAGCAAAATAGAAAATGTAAAAATCTGACCCTTCAGGGTACTAACAAACCCTTCTCCAGACCTTCCTGAAGAAAAGACAAAATCCTAGGAATCCTGACCCTACTCCAAGAGTAGTCCTTGGATTTACACCAATAAAGATAAATACGCCATATCTTTTGGCAAATCTTTTTAGAAACAGGCTTGCGAGCCTGAATCATGGTCTTAACGACCGACTCAGAAAAACCACGCTAAGAAAGAACTAAGCGTTCAATCTCCAAGCAGAAAACTTCAGAGAAACAAAAGAATGGACCCAGAGTTAAAAGGTCCCTCCTCAGGAACAACCACCAAGGTGGAAGAGATACATCCCCGCTAGGTCTGTATCCAGATCCTGCAAGACTATGCAGAAACTATTAAAAAACATAATTTATGTAAGAACTTACCTGATAAATTCATTTCTTTCATATTAGCAAGAGTCCATGAGCTAGTGACGTATGGGATATACATTCCTACCAGGAGGGGCAAAGTTTCCCAAACCTCAAAATGCCTATAAATACACCCCTCACCACACCCACAAATCAGTTTAACGTATAGCCAAGAAGTGGGGTGATAAGAAAAAAGTGCGAAAGCATAAAAAATAAGGAATTGGAATAATTGTGCTTTATACAAAAAAATCATAACCACCACAAAAAAGGGTGGGCCTCATGGACTCTTGCTAATATGAAAGAAATGAATTTATCAGGTAAGTTCTTACATAAATTATGTTTTCTTTCATGTAATTAGCAAGAGTCCATGAGCTAGTGACGTATGGGATAATGACTACCCAAGATGTGGATCTTCCACGCAAGAGTCACTAGAGAGGGAGGGATAAAATAAAGACAGCCAATTCCTGCTGAAAATAATCCACACCCAAAATAAAGTTTAAATCTTATAATGAAAAAAACTGAAATTATAAGCAGAAGAATCAAACTGAAACAGCTGCCTGAAGTACTTTTCTACCAAAAAATGCTTCAGAAGAAGAAAACACAACAAAATGGTAGAATTTAGTAAAAGTATGCAAAGAAGACCAAGTGGCTGCTTTGCCAATCTGATCAACTGAAGCTTCATTCCTATACGCCCAGGAAGTAGAAACTGACCTAGTAGAATGAGCTGTAATCCTTTGAGGCGGAGTTTTACCCGACTCGACATAGGCATGATGAAACAAAGATTTTAACCAAGATGCCAAAGAAATGGCAGAAGCCTTCTGACCTTTCCTAGAACGGGAAAAGATAACAAATAGACTAGAAGTCTTTCGGAAATCCTTAGTAGCTTCAACATAATATTTCAAAGCTCTAACTACATCCAAAGAATGCAACGAGTTTTCCTTAGAATTCTTAGGATTAGGACACAATGAAGGAACCACAATTTCTCTACTAATGTTGTTAGAATTCACAACCTTAGGTAAAATTTAAAAGAAGTTCGCAACACCGCCTTATCCTGATGAAAAATCAGAAAAGGAGACTCACAAGAAAGAGCAGATAATTCAGAAACTCTTCTAGCAGAAGAGATGGCCAAAAGAAACAAAACTTTCCAAGAAAGTAATTTAATGTCCAGTGAATGCATAGGTTCAAACGGAGGAGCTTGAAGAGCCCCCAGAACCAAATTCAAACTCCAAGGAGGAGAGATTGACTTAATAACAGGTTTTATACGAGCCAAAGCTTGTACAAAACAATGAATATCAGGAAGACTAGCAATCTTTCTGTGAAAAAGAACAGAAAAAGCAGAGATTTGACCTTTCAAGGAACTTGCAGACAAACCTTATCCAAACCATCCTGAAGAAACTGTAAAATTCTAGGAATTCTAAAAGAATGCCAAGAAAAATGATGAGAAAAACACCAAGAAATTAAAATCTTCCAGACTCGATAATATATCTTCCTAGATACATTTTTACAAGCCTGTAACATAGTATTAATCACAGAGTCAGAGAAACCTCTATGATTGAGAATCAAGCGTTCAATCTCCATACCTTCAAATTTAAGGATTTGAGAACCTGATGGAAAAAAGGACTTTGCGATAGAAGGTCTGGTCTTAACGGAAGAGTCCACGGTTGGCAAGTGGCCATCCGGACAAGATCCACATACCAAAACCTGTGAGGCCATGCTGGAGCCACCAGCAGAATAAACAAACTTTCCTTTAGAATCTTGGAAAAAGAACTATAGGCGGAAAGATATAAGCAGGATGATACTTCCAAGGAAGTGACAATGCATCCACTGCTTCCGCCTGAGAATCCCTGGATCTGGACAGATAACTGGGAAGCTTCTTGTTTAGATGAGAAGCCATCAGATCCATTTCTGGAAGTCCCCATATTTGAACAACCTGAAGAAATACCTCTGGGTGAAGAAACCATTCGCCCGGATGTAGTGTTTGGCGACTGAGATAATCCGCTTCCCAATTGTCTAAACCTGGGATATGAACCGCAGAAATTAGACAGGAGCTGGATTCCGCCCATACAAGTATTCGAGAGACTTCTTTCATAGCCAGAGGACTGAGTTCCTCCTTGATGATTGACATATGCCACGGTTGTGACATCGTCCGTCTAGAAACAAATGAACGCCTCTCTCTTTAGAAGAGGCCACGACTGAAGAGCTCTGAAAATTGCACGGAGTTCCAAAAATGTTATTTGGTAATCTCACCTCCTGAGATTCCCAAACCCCTTGTGCTGTCAGAAACCCCCATACAGCTCCCCAACCTGTCAGATTTGCATCTGTTGAGATCACAGTCTAGGTTGGAGGAACAAAAAGAAGCCCCCTGAACTAAACGATGGTGATCTGTCCACCACGTCAGAGAGTGTCGAACAACCGGTTTTAAAGATATTGAGATATCTTTGTATAATCCCTGCACCACTGTTTCAGCATACAGAGCTGAAGAGGTCGCATGTGAAAACGAGCAAAGGGAATCGCGTCCAATGCAGCAGTCATAAGACCTAGAATTTCCATGCATAAGGCTACCAAAGGGAATGATTGAGACTGAAGGTTTCAATAAGCTGAAACCAATTTTAGACGCCTCTTGTCCGTCAGAGACAGAATCAAGAACACTGAATCTATCAGGAAACCTAAAAAGGTTACCCTTGTCTGAGGAATCAAACGAACTTTTGGTAAATTGATCCTCCAACCATGTTCTTGAAGAAACAACACTTATAAAAGACTGGAAAGGTTCTTTCTAGAGAAAATGAGCAAAAGGAATTGAATCCAATGCTGTGGCCATAAGACCTAAAACTTCTATGCATAAATAGCAACTGAAGGAAATAATAGAGACTAAAGGTACCGATAGACGGAACCCAATAACATTATCCCTTGTCTGATAGAGACAAGGACAGTGACACAAACTATCTGGAAACCTAAAAAAGGTGACCCTTGTGTGAGGAATCAAGAGCTTTAGAAAAGAAAATCCTCTAACTATGTCCTGAAGAGTAAGTGAATCATATGAGATTCCGCATCCTCAGAAAATAATCTGAATGAAAACAGAAAAATGAAAATATGCATTTATTGTATCTAATGAAAACAAAAAATGCTATCAAAGACCATAAAAAGGCAAAATAGTTTGAATAAAAACTCCAAAACCCGGTTCCTCAAAAGAAACTGGAAGAAATACCCCAGAAGATTCCAGGTCTGAGCAGCGCTTGAACCCCATGGGTGCCCAGCCATGCTTCAACAGTACCCAAAATATATAGGACAGAAACACAGTTAAAGAAAGTGTTAGCCTTGCTGGAATAAAATCAAAGAAATTTGGACAAAATAAATTTCAAAGAAGCCTTAACCTGCCCCTTACCAGCCAAGCTGGAATACGGCACTTACATCGCAAAATTAGGGAGCTGATTTTGAACTCCAATTATAGACATGTTACTTGGGAAAGAACTCAGGAATTCGTTCCTTAATAAGAACAACCAAACTAGTATAAGCTTAAAGTTTTAGTCTTAGAACTCAACCTTGAAGCCCGGAGTAACAGTTAAGAATTGAATCCAATTATAAAACAAATAATTGATTATCTTAGAACAAAGGAAATATGGATTTTTTTTTTTTTTTTTTTTTTTTAAAAATCACAAAAATCTTCTAGCTAAAAAAGCTAAAGACATAGATTAACCCTCATTTGCGAAAATATTCAATAAAATGAAGACACAAATGAAATTATTAGCATGATAGTCTAGTTTAAAGGACCAGCCAATACAGTGGACTTGCATAATCAATAAATGCAAAACAACAAGACAAATGCAACAGCACCTAGTCTAGTAAATGTTGTTCCTTTAACAATGCTAAAATAAATCATAATCTGATACTTGATCTTAAAGTAAACAGAGAAAATGAAGCAATTGCAATATCCAAATAAATCACAGGACCAAGAAAAGTACCTGAAACTAAATAATTTTCCATAAATAAGATACAACTATCTAAAGGAAAATAAATACTATTTTGCTATAGAAACAATAGCATAATTAGTAGAATTAGAGATAGCCCCAATAAATTGGAGAACCCTCCAAATTGAGTTTAACTGCTGGCAAAGAATATAGTTTAAAACCTTTGAAGAAGGAATAAAAGAAAATTCTCAGCCTATTCCATTCCCTAGTATAGGGAATTGGAAAGAAAACCTCTAAAGAAATAAAAAGGCAGAAATAATATCAGCTAGTCTTAAAGAACTAGTTACCTTAATATCCAAAATAATCAACACCTTTTCAACAAAGAACAAATGTACTTTAATAATTGAAAAATAATAAAAGAAGACTGCGCCAAGAATGACGCAATAAAATGAAGCATTTTAAGCCCCCGCAAGCCTAACAGCCCACAGGAAAAAAAGTCAAATTTTAAGGTAAGAAAAAATTGAATTATTCATATGCATTATCCCAAATATGAAACTGACTGTCTGAAAATAAGGAACGTTGAACATCCTGAATCAAGGCAAATAAATGTTTAAACACATATATTTAGAACTTTATATAAAAGTGCCCAACCATAGCTTAGAGTGTCACAGAAAATAAGACTTACTTACCCCAGGACACTCAAACCAGTACTGAAACGAGAATCAGTAGAGGTAATGGTATATATAAGAGTATATCGTCGATCTGAAAAGGGAGGTAAGAGATGAATCTCTACGACCGATAACAGAGAACCTATGAAATAGACCCCGTAGAAGGAGATCATTGAATTCAAATAGGCAATACTCTCTTCACATCCCTCTGACATTCACTGCACGCTGAGAGGAAAACCGGGCTCCAACCTGCTGCGGAGCGCATATCAACGTAGAATCTAGCACAAACTTACTTCACCACCTCCACAGGAGGCAAAGTTTGTAAAACTGATTTGTGGGTGTGGTGAGGGGTGTATTTATAGGCATTTTGAGGTTTGGGAAACTTTGCCCCTCCTGGTAGGAATGTATATCCCATACGTCACTAGCTCATGGACTCTTGCTAATTACATGAAAGAAACAGATGCCCACTCCTATGAGATACGAGCAAAAGAAAAGCAAACTGAGGAACAGGGATGTCAGACGGACATCCCAAGGACCCGCCAGGGATTTTAACAGAGCAGCCTGCTGATCTCTAGACCCTTTAAAGTAGCGAGAAGTTTTGGTGTACTGCCATCTCCAACTCCAGCACCCCCCATTTGAGAGTTAACCTGGAGAACACCTCTGGGAGAAGCATCCACTCCCCGGAATGAGCTGAATCTCAAGAGAGTCCGCTCCCGGTATCCACTCCTGAAATGAGAATAGTGGATAGACAACAAATGTGAGCGACCACCCACCGAACAATCCACGCCAATCATGGCTAAGGAACTCCAGGTTCCTCCCAGGTGGTTAATGTAAACCACCGAGATGAAATTGGCTTGAACAACTGAGGCCAAGCCATCAGAACATTGTAGATCGCTCTCAACTCCAAGATGGTTATGGAATAGCAGACTCCTCCCAAGTCCATAGTCACCGACCCAACAGGCTGGCGTCCGTGGTCATCATTAGTAAGGAAAGTCTCCTGAAGCATGTGTCCTGAGACAGATGCTCCTGCGAAAACCACCACAGGAAGAATCTCATGTCGACAGATCAAGATCTATCCTCCGAGACAGAACCACAAGATCCCCGTTCCACTATCTGAGCATGCATAACAGCAAACTCTCAGATGGAATCAAGCAAGGGATGATGTCCAATGAAGCAACCATCAGACCAATTACCTCCATTCATTGAGCCACTGAAGGGCCAAACCTTAGAGTGCAGAGAGAGGCAAGAGGAAATAATCCTTGATCTTTCTGACCTTTGACAAAAATATTGTCAGAGATAGGAAACTAATATGGTCCCTAAGAAAAACTACCCCTGTAGCTGGAACAAGGGAACCCATTTTCAGATTCACTTCCCATCCGTGGGAATGAAGAAAAGACAACAAGATCTCTGTATGAGAGTGTGCTTGTTGAAAAGATGGCGCCTGAACTATTGTGTCGTCCAGGAAGGGTACCACAGCAATACCCCGAAACCGGATCACTGCCAAGATAGCCCCCTCTGGGAGCCGTGGCAAGGCCAAAGAGAAGAGCCACAAACTGAAAGTGTTTGACAGAAAGGCAAAACTCAGGAACTTAAAAATACACGTCCTCCAGGTCTATGGTCACCATGAACTGACCCTCTTGGACCAAAGGAAGAATGGAACCACTGGTTTCGGTTTTGACGGACGATACCCTGAGAAAACTTGTTGAGACACTTTAGATCTAACATAGGACGAAAAATTCCCTCTTTTGTCTGGAACCACAAACAGGAATGAATAGAATTCTAGACCCTGTTCCCTTACAGGATTGCACTTCAAAAATGTCTCACTTTTATCTGGCCTGCAGATAAATTTGATAGGAGGAACCTGCCTCTGGAAGGAAGGCATGATTTATATTTATTAATTTTGAGATACTATGTCCGTAGCCTATCTGGAACATCTCATATCCAAGACAAACAGAGAGATTCAGCACCCACTTGATCCGATCACAAATTAGGGGCAAATTCCTTGGGTCTATTCATCTTGTCTTGTGGTAGAAAAAAACCTTTTTCCACTCGTAAAATCAGAAATATTCCTGTCAGATCAGGACCAAACAATGTCTTACCCTTGAAAGAAAGTGCCAGAAGCTTGGACTCAGGGGAAAAAAACAAGATAAAAGTCTGATGCTCTACCTACTGAGCTAACAGATTTTTATATAGTCACAACGCCCCGCGGCTAGTACAGCGAAACCAAATACCTTGTCTCCCAGGTGAAAGACTGGCAAGGTAGCTGTTCTGGATCTCCTCCAAAGGAGTCCCTACCAAAATGGAATCAGATAAGGAGTCGCACCAATAAGATGCCGCACTTGTTCCATATAAGCCTCCAGGTTGGTCCATTGATCCTGAAAAGAGCATCTATCCTCTCTAGGGATCGTATTTCTCTTAGCCAGAGTAGAAAAACAAAATTTATGCTTACCTGATAAATTTCTCTCTCTTGTGGTGTATCCAGTCCACGGGTTCATCCATTACTTGTGGGATATTCTCCTTCCCAACAGGAAGTTGCAAGAGGACACCCACAGCAGAGCTGTCTATATAGCTCCTCCCCTAACAGCCAGCCCCAGTCATTCGACCGAAGACAAGCAAGAAAAAAGGAGAAACTATAGGGTGCAGTGGTGACTGTAGTTTAAAAATAAAAAACACCTGCCTTAAAGTGACAGGACGGGCCGTGGACTGGATACACCACAAGAGAAAGAAATTTATCAGGTAAGCATAAATTTTGTTTTCTCTTGTAAGGTGTATCCAGTCCACGGGTTCATCCATTACTTGTGGGATACCAATACCAAAGCTTTAGGACACGGATGAAGGGAGGGACAAGGCAGGTACTTAAATGGAAGGCACCACTGCCTGTAAGACCTTTCTCCCAAAAATAGCCTCCAAAGAAGCAAAAGTATCAAATTTGTAAAATTTGGAAAAAGTATGAAGCGAAGACCAAGTTGCCGCCTTACAAATCTGTTCAACAGAGGCCTCATTTTTAAAAGCCCATGTGGAAGCTACCACTCTAGTAGAATGAGCTGTAATTCTTTCAGGAGGCTGCTGGCCAGCAGTCTCATAAGTTAAACGGATTATGCTTCTCAGCCAAAAAGAAAGAGAACATGCCGAAGCCTTTTGGCCTCTCCTCTGCCCAGAGTTTACGACAAACAATGCAGATGTTTGACGAAAATCCTTAGTAGCTTGTAAATAAAACTTTAAAGCACGAACCACATCAAGATTGTGTAATAGACGTTCCTTCTTTGAAGAAGGATTAGGACACAGTGAAGGAACAACAATTTCCTGATTGATATTCCTATTAGATACTACCTTAGGAAGAAACCCAGGTTTGGTACGTAAAACTACCTTATCTGCATTGAAGATCAGATAAGGGGAATCACACTGCAAGGCAGATAACTCTGAAACTCTTCGAGCCGAAGAGATAGCTACTAAAAACAGAACTTTCCAAGATAACAGCTTGATATCTATGGAATGCAAGGGTTCAAACGGAACCCCTTGAAGAACCTTAAGAACCAAATTTAAACTCCATGGCGGAGCAACAGGTTTAAACACAGGCCTGATTCAAACCAAAGCCTGACAAAACGCCTGAACGTCTGGAACATCAGCCAGGCGCTTGTGAAAAAGAATAGACAGAGCAGAAATCTGTCCCTTTAAGGAACTAGCCGATAATCCCTTTTCCAATCCATCTTGGAGAAAAGATAGTATCCTAGGAATCCTGACTTTACTCCACGAGTAACCCTTGGATTCACACCAATGAAGATATTTACACCATATATTATGATAGATTTTCCTGGTGACAGGCTTTCAAGCCTGAATCAAGGTATCAATGACTGACTCAGAGAAACCACGCTTTGATAAAATCAAGCGTTCAATCTCCAAGCAGTCAGACGCAGAGAAACTAGATTTGGATGTTTATCGGAAGAAGGGCTTCCTCCTGAGTCCACGAACCCTGAGCCTTCAGAGAGTTCCAGACTGCGCCCCAGCCCAGAAGGCTGGCATCTGTCGTCACTATAGTCCACTCTGGCCTGCGGAAACTAATTCCCCTGGACAGATGGACCCGAGATAACCACCAGAGAAGAGAATCCCTGGTCTCTTGATCCAAATCTAACAGAGGAGACAAATCTGTGTAGTCCCCATTCCACTGGTTGAGCATGCAAAGTTGCAGTGGTCTGAGATGTAGGCGGGGCTACCATTAGGCCGATCATTTCCAAACACTGAGCCACTGATGGCCGAGGAGTGGAATGAAGAGCACGGCAAGAAGTTAGAAGCTTTGATATCCTGACTTCTGTCAGAAAAATTTTCATTTCTACTATCTATTAGAGTTCCTAGGAAGGAAACTCTTTTGAGAGGAGAGAACTCTTTTCTATGTTCACTTTCCACCCATGAGACCTCAGAAAGGCCAGAACAATGTCCGTATGGGACTTGGTGATTTGAAGAGTAGACGCCTGAATCAGAATGTCGTCTAGGTAAGGGGCTACCACTATGCCCCGCGGCCTTAGAACCTCCAGAAGGGACCCTAGAACCTTCATAAAGATTCTTGGTGCCGTGGCTAACCAGAAGGGAAGAGCCACAAACTGGTAATGCCTGTCTAGGAAGGCGAACCTGAGGAACTGATGATGATCTCTGTGAATCGGAATGTGGAGATAAGCATCCTTTAAGTCCACTGTAGTCATATATTGACCCTCCTGGATCATAGGGAGGATGGTTCGGATTGTCTCCATCTTGAAGGATGGGACCCTGAGAAATTTGTTTAGGATCTTGAGATCCAAGATAGGTCAGAAAGTTCCCTCTTTTTTGGGAACTATAAATAGGTTTGAATAGAAACTCAGCCCCTGTTCCTCTCTTGGAACTGGGTGGATTACTCCCATAACCAGTAGGTCTTGAACGCAATGTAAGAATGCCTCTCTTTTTATCTGGTTTACAGATAGTTGTGAGAGATGAAATCTCCCCTTTGGAGATGACCCCTTGAATTCCAGAAGATATCCCTAGAAAACAATCTCTAGCGCCCAGGGATCCTGGACGTCTCTTGCCCAAGCCTGGGCGAAGAGAGAAAGTCTGCCCCCCACTAGATCCGGTCTCAGATTGGGGGCTACTCCTTCATGCTGTCTTAGAGGCAGCCGCAGGTTTCTTGGCCTGCTTCCCCTTGTTCCAAGCCTGGTTAGGTCTCCAGACTGGTTTGGACTGGGCGAAATTTCCCTCTTGTTTTGCATTAGAGGAAGTTGAAGCTGCGCCACTCTTGAAGTTTCGAAAAGAATGAAAATTATTCTGTTTGGTCCTTAACTTATTGGACCTATCCTGAGGAAGGGCGTGGCCTTTTCCTCCAGTAATATCAGAAATGATCTCCTTCAGACCAGGCCCGAATAGGGTCTATCCCTTGAAGGGGATGTTAAGAAGTTTAGACTTTAAAGTAACGTCTGCTGACCAGGACTTAAGCCATAGCGCTCTACGCGACAAAATGGCAAAACCTGAATTCTTAGCCGTTAGTTTGGTTAACTGAAAAACGGCGTCAGAAATAAAGGAATTAGCTAACTTGAGAGCTTTAATCCTGTCTAGAATATCGTCTAACGGGGTCTCTACTTGCAGAGACTCCTCAAGAGACTCGAACCAAAAAGCCGCAGCAGCAGTAACGGGGGCTATGCATGCAAGAGGCAGGAGGATAAAACCTTGATGTATAAAAATTTTTTTAAGGAGGCCCTCCAATTTTTCATCCATAGGATCTAGGAAAGCACAACTGTCCTCGACGGGGATAGTTGTATGCTTAGCTAGGGTAGAGACTGCTCCCTCCACCTTAGGGACCGTCTGCCACGAGTCCCGTACGGCGGCATCTATGGGAAACATCTTTTTGAAAGCAGGAGGGGGAGAGAACGGCACACCTGGTCTATCCCATTCCTTAGTAATAATTTCCAAAAACCTCTTAGGGACTGGAAAAACATCAGTGTAAACAGGCACTGCAAAGTATTTGTCCATTTTACACAATTTCTCTGGAACCACAATGGGGTCACAGTCATCCAGAGTCGCTAAAACCTCCCTAAGCAATAAGCGGAGGTGTTCAAGCTTAAATTTAAACGCTGTTATTTCAGAATCAGGCTGAAGTAACGCCTTCCCTGAGTCTGAAATGTCACCCACAGATAGAAGCTCACCTGCCTCGGCTGCTGAGTATTGTGAGGGAATATCGGACACAGGCATTAAAGCGTCAGAAAGCTCTGTATTAGTTCTAGCCCCAGAGCTGTCTTGCTTTCCTTGTAACCCTGGCAGTTTGGAAAATACCTCTGTGAGGGTATTATTCATAACTGCCGCCATGTCCTGCAAGGTAAATGAATTAGACGCGCTAGATGTACTTGGCGTCTCTTGAGCGGGAGTTATAAGTTCTGACACATGGGGAGAGTTAGATGGCATAATCTCCCTTTTTTTAGTCAGAGAATCCCCTGGAGATAAATCTTTAAGTGCCATAATATGGTCTTTATAGTTTATAGAAATTTCAGTACATTTGGTACACATTCTAAGAGGGGGTTCCATCATGGCTTCTAAACATATTGAACAAGGAGTTTCCTCTATGTCAGACATGTTTAACAGACTAGCAATGAGACAAGCAAGCTTGGAAAACACTTTAATAAAGGTAAAACAGCAATTAAACAAAAACGTTACTGTGCCTTTAAGAGAAAAAAACTAACACTTAAACTGCAAAACAGTGAAAAAAATATAGCAAATTCTTTGAAATTTTTACAGTGTGTGTAAGGGACTAAAGCAGCATTGCACCCACTTGCAAATGGATGATTAACCCCTTAGGCCCCAAACCGGATTGAAAAACGTTAAAAAACGTTAAAAGAAGGTTGAGCACCTTGCCACAGCACTGCTGAGGCTCCTACCTGCTCTCAAAAACGATTTTGTGCAGAAATAACCCCTTTGAAATGGTCCTCAGATGCCAGAGAAAACCTCTAGGGAAGCTGGATGTCTCAGTCTGAATAAAAACTGCGCATTTAGAGCGCTAAAATAGGCCCCTCCCACCACATACTGGATGCCAGAGGGGCCTTAAGAAAGTACTCCTAGGAGTATCTGATTAGCCATGTGGAAACTAGGCCCCAAATAAAGAGTTCAGAGAAAAAACGTCCTATTTTTAAAATCATGTAAACGTTTTGTCCCTAAGTAATATAAGTATTAACATGAGTATTACCCTGTTCTGTAAGCATGATCCCAGTCGCTGTTAAATCACTGCATCAGGCTTACCTCAGTACACAAGGCTCTGTCAGCATTTTCTATTACTCATATCATCTCTCTAGAAATAAAATAACTGAACATACCTCAAGGCAGGTAATCTGCAGACCGTTCCCCCAACTGAAGTTGTCCCATATTCTTCAGTTATGTGTGAGAACAGCAGTGGACCTTAGTTACAAACCGCTAAGATCATCAAATCTCCAGGCAGAACTCTTCTTCTAATTTCTGCCTGAGAGTAAAACAGTACAGCACCGGTACCGTTTAAAAATAACAAACTCTTGATTGAAGGTAAAACTACACTAAGTCACCACATATCTCTTGATACTTCCTTTCTTGTCGAGAGTTGCAAGAGAATGACTGGGGGTGGCAGTTAGGGGAGGAGCTATATAGACAGCTCTGCTGTGGGTGTCCTCTTGCAACTTCCTGTTGGGAAGGAGAATATCCCACAAGTAATGGATGAACCCGTGGACTGGATACACCTTACAAGAGAAAGGTCCTTACTACTTTAGGTACCATGCTCCATGGAATTTAATGGAGACAGCAACATGAAACATCTACGGGGAAAACTTAAATTATGCTTACATGATAATTTTCTTTTCTTCAGATGGAAAGAGTCCACAGCTGCATTCATTACTTTCGGAAATTCAGAACCTGGCCACCAGGAGGAGGCAAAAACACCCCAGCCAAAGGCTTAAATACCCATCCCACTTCCCTCATCCCCCAGTCATTCTGCAGAGGAACAAGGAACAGTAGAATAAATATCAGGGTGAAAAGGTGCCAGAAGAACAAAAATAACAGACGCCCCACAGAAAAAAAAAACGGGCGGGAAGCTGTGGACTCTTTCCATCTGAAGAAAAGAAAATTATCAGGTAAGCATAATTTAAGTTTTTCTTCATAAATGGAAAGAGTCCATAGCTGCAGTCATTACTTTTGGGAAAACAATACCCAAGCTATAGAGGACACTGGATGCAAAAACAGGAGGGTACAAGAGGCGGCCCATTCTGAGGGCACCAGGCCTGAAAACCCCAACCCCACAAAATCCTGCTTCGTCAGAAGCCGAGAACAACTTGGAAAAAAAGGAAAAGGCCCAAGGACACGGACCCGCAGATAGTCCACAGCCTTGCTAGAGACCGCAGGAACTAGACTCAACTGAGTCAACAGCCTCCAAGAGACACCGTCCCCAGCAGTCGGTCTCCAAACAACATACCCCTTACTAAAGAAAGGGAACAAACTACCGTATTCTTCCACAAAGAAGAAAAGGCATGGAGAAAACATGATTGTACTTATAAAGCGCAGCTAATCCCCCTTAAGGAACTCAAGGCACTGCTCATTTTATCAACCACTAAAGGAGGAAAAGGCTGAGTAGACCTCGCCGGGGATCGAACTTGCAACCCTCTGTTTGCTACAGTGCAGAGTAGCCACAGTGCATTAGTATGCTGAGCTAGCTTCCAGCTAGCATAAGGAACTCCATAAAAAAACCCTAAAAAGGGCACAACGACTCCTAAATAAAAACACAGAGCAAAAAACAGAGAAACGGGGTCATGCTAAGAGACCCAACCAGTCTCATAGAAACAAGGGGAGGCAACGCTCAGACTCCAGAAATACAGAAACCACGGGATAAGGCTGGGAGTCTGAAACAGAGAGGATCTTCCCCTAACACAGTGCAACCGCACTCTAGAAAGCAACTGAAGACAAAGGTCCCAAAATCGCAAAAAGGTAGCTCAGAATACCATATTCAGAACGAAACTTCGTGCAAGAAAGCTCAGATAGGTCTGACGACCGACACCTGAAGCAAAAACACTGCACGCTGCAGTCATCTAAAAATTACTCTGAAACTTAAATGCTTGCAGGGCAAGTAGAAAGCAGCTGAAGATAGGATCCTTCAGATTGCTAAGTATCCACTAACCAGCGGATAACGTTGCAGGCTATCTAAGAGCCGCCAGTCAATCCCACAAATCTTTTATGCAGATTAATGCAGAGAAAGGAGAAACCTCAAAAAGGCTTACTGTACCTCGATTGCTCCAAGGACAAAATAGTAGAGCAACAGATTTCCGATCCTGCTCCAACACCAGAACAGCTCAATCGATAGGCATGTCTGATAGACAGGGGACAGAAAGACCCCAACCACAAGCCCCCAGGGAATGGAAGAAAAAAAAGAAGGGACTCACCCACCCCAACAGAGCTCGGGTGCCAACCCAATCCACTCCAAAATAAGGCACTCCCAAGGAGAACCCCCTAGGATCTGGAACAGAGAAAAGAGCAATAGATCCATAGGAAGAGCTGTCACAACTCTCTTAGACAGTCTCTACGTAGAAAGATCAATTTCCAACAGGTGGAACAGAGCCCACAGAGCAGCAGATGCTGTCCCATACAGAAATAAGCCACCTGATACAACCTCCTACACACAGGGCAGGACAAAGACCCTTCAGAGAGAGGAAACCCCAACTCATAAGGAAGATAAACTATTCCCTCCAAAGGGAAGGGCACAGATAAGAACAGCGTACATGTCCACAAGACATGAAGCCATAGTATGATCAAAACACGGACCGAATGAAAAATCATCCAGACACCACTGTTGACCCAACAGAAAAAAAACTCCCCATAGAGGAGCACACTCCGTCCGAAGGATAAGTCAGGCCTTAAAGTTTATAACCAGTACCAGAAGGTGGATGAGAACTCTGGCCTACCTGCTTGCAAGCCCAATGAGCTAGCCCCTATGTCGCAACATAGGGAACCTGAAAAAAACTGGGTCGTTCTGAACCAGTCCCCCGGATCATAAGTCTCCAGATATCCAAGAAGGATCCAAGACAAGAACTCCGGACCCGGGATCCAGAATCGTCCTAGAACAAACAACACCATCAGGGAACACAAGAAGCAATCAGACCTCACAGGGGATGAGAACCAGGAAACCCGGAGAACGGGTACAGGACTCACTCGTAACTCCCAGACCAAAGGGAAGAGAACACCCTTAGCCGGAGGTCAACACCCCCCTCCCCCCAGCAAGGTACTAGGCCGCGACAAAGTCACACAATTTCTCTAGATCCCAAAGGCCCCAAGGGCAGCACTAAGGGAAACGAAAACAAGACTAGAGTCACCTGAAAGAGAGTAGAAAGAAAGACTGAGCATGTCGCTGCGGATCTCAACGGAGTCCCGGCCCACTAGATTGAAAGGTGAATGAGGACTGAACAAATCCAACCAGACCCTCAAGGTCCTCTGAGGATGCTAGTTAAAGCTTGTAAAACAAGACAATCACACAAATCATATTGTGATCACTACGCACCCCTTATCGGACCAACCGGACATAAAAAGGTGCCACGTGTCTGAACTAGGCCTCAAAGACAGAAGGATTTGTACCCAGTCAGGACCAGCCTGAAACCAAGGGTTCAGCACTGTCAAGGCCACAGAGTTTCCCCCGATGATGGGGGGATAAAGAACAGTCAGACAGACTTTTGTAAACAGAGCGACCACAAAATCCAGAGTATCAATTCCAGAGAGGAAAGTTCCCGAAGGAAACATCACACCACAACATGAGGCCAATACCAGAAGACATATTTAGTAGTAATTAGAGGCTTGGCAGAACTGATGTTTCCATAGCAGCCAACACAGACCAATACCAGAAGACATATTTAGAAGTAACTAGAGGCGTTGGCAGAACTTATGTTTCCATAGCAGCATACACACAGGCCAATGGCAGATGACATATTTAGCAGTAACTAGAGACATTAGTGTAACTAGTGTTTCCACAGCAGCGAGCAGAGGCCAATGGCAGAAGATATATTTGATACTAACTAAAAGTCATGGTTTTTGTTATAAGGCAAGTGCTTTTTAAAGATTTATTTAACGCCCAGCATTCCTAACTGCAGTTTTTATGTTCATTAAATTATATTAATGCAAATCCTTCATCCAATACTCTGTGTCCAAGCAAACAACACCTTCATCCATCGATCTTGTTCCTGGCCAAGCAAACACACCTTAAGTCCCACACATTCAGCATTTTCATTGAATTCCTGCCACCATCTTCATCAAACCCTCAGTACTCACCTTCATCCAACACTTCTCCATCAGACCAGGATTGTCTACGTCCTTTACTTTAAGGTAACACTCCACAGCTCTTGCATATTCCCCTGCCTGCTCCCACTCACTGGCCTGCACCACCATCGCTTCCACTCCTCTAAAAGATGAATGATATATATATATATATACATAAATAACAGAAAAATGTAAAACTAATCCAAAGAACAAAAAGTAAATTAACAAGGTCATTGCCTGCATGGGGTGGTCTCACCTCATTCCTTTCTGGGTAACCTCCCTCTCATACTCCTGCTGCAGCTGTTCCAGTTTGGATGGAAGGTACTCTTTGCAGATACGGATGGCATCACTCCACATCCCGGCCTCCTGAAAAAGGAAGGCAAATACATTATCACATGGAAAACTACATTTTTACATAAACATAAATATCTTTATCCCATGTTTAATATTAAAGCGACATTCCTTAATAACAGGATAATTATTTCCTTCACTCACCCTCCCCTACTGGTAGGGCAGACTTAGGGGTAGGCTAAGCAGTGCTTTGTTACATTTTCTAAAATTCTTAATTGAACGCTAGGTAAATTCTTTAGATACATTCTGTGATACACTTTAAGTGGAAAAGAAACAAAACTGAACAATCCAAGAAGCAAAATAACCAGGAAGATTTGTATCAAGAACAACAAACTAGTTGGTTGTCATGAATGATCATACTAAACATAATGTAACATTTCTAGTTAAGAAAAACATAATTTATGTAAGAACTTACCTGATAAATTCATTTCTTTCATATTGGCAAGAGTCCATGAGCTAGTGACATATGGGATATACAACCCTACCAGGAGGGGCAAAGTTTCCCAAACCTCAAAATGCCTATAAATACACCCCTCACCACACCCACAATTCAGTTTAACGAATAGCCAAGAAGTGGGGTGATAAAGAAAGGAGTAGAAAGCATCAACAAAGGAAATTTGGAAATAATTGTGCTTTATACAAAAAAATCATAACCACCATAAATAGGGTGGGCCTCATGGACTCTTGCCAATATGAAAGAAATGAATTTATCAGGTAAGTTCTTACATAAATTATGTTTTCTTTCATGTAATTGGCAAGAGTCCATGAGCTAGTGACATATGGGATATCAATACCCAAGATGTGGAGTCTTCCACTCAAGAGTCACTAGAGAGGGAGGGAATTAAATAAAAACAGCCATATTCCACTGAAAAAAATAATCCACAACCCAAAAAATAAGTTTATTTTCACTTTTGAAAGAAAAAACTTAAATCAAAAGCAGAAGAATCAAACTGAAACAGCTGCCTGAAGAACTTTTCTACCAAAGACTGCTTCCGAAGAAGCAAATACATCAAAATGGTAGAATTTAGTAAATGTATGCAAAGAGGACCAAGTTGCTGCTTTGCAAATCTGATCAACTGAAGCTTCATTCTTAAAAGCCCATGAAGTGGAGACTGATCTAGTAGAATGAGCTGTAATTCTCTGAGGTGGGGTTTGACCTGACTTCAAATAAGCTTGATGAATCAAAAGTTTCAACCAAGAAGCCAAGGAAATAGCAGAAGCTTTCTGACCTTTCCTAGGACCAGAAAATAAAACAAATAGACTGGAAGTCTTCCTGAAATTTTTAGTAGCTTCCACATAATATTTCAAAGCTCTTACCACATCCAAAGAATGTAAGGATCTCTCCAAAGGATTCTTAGGATTAGGACATAAAGAAGGGACAACAATTTCTCTACTAATGTTGTTAGAATTCACAACCTTAGGTAAAAATTGAAAAGAAGTCCGCAAAACTGCCTTATCCTGATGAAAAATCAGAAAAGGAGACTCAAAAGAAAGAGCAGATAGCTCAGAAAATCTTCTAGCAGAAGAGATAGCCAAAAGGAACAACACTTTCCAAGAAAGTAGTTTAATGTCCAAAGAATGCATAGGTTCAAATGGAGGAGCCTGTAAAGCCCTCAGAACCAAATTAAAACTCCAAGGAGGAGAAATTGACTTAATGACAGGCTTAATACGAACTAAAGCCTGTACAAAACAGTGTATATCAGGAAGTATAGCAATCTTTCTGTGAAATAAAACAGAAAGAGCAGAGATTTGTCCTTTCAAAGAACTTGCAGACAAACCCTTATCCAAACCATCCTGAAGAAACTGCAAAATTCTAGGAATTCTAAAAGAATGCCAGGAGAATTTATGAGAAGAACACCATGAAATGTAAGTCTTCCAAACTCTATAATAAATCTTTCTAGAGACAGATTTACGAGCTTGTAACATAGTATTAATCACTGAATCAGAGAAACCTCTATGACTTAGAACTAAGCGTTCAATTTCCATACTTTCAAATTTAATGATTTGAGATCCTGATGGAAAAACGGACCTTGAGACAGTAGGTCCGGCCGTAACGGAAGTGGCCAAGGCGGGCAACTTTACATCCGAACCAGATCCGCATACCAAAACCTGTGTGGCCATGCTGGAGCCACCAGCAACACAAAAGACCGTTCCATGATGATTTTGGAGATCACTCTTGGAAGGAGAACTAGAGGCGGGAAGATGTAAGCAGGTTGATAACACCAAGGAAGTGTCAGCGCATCCACAGCTTCCGCCTGAACATCCCTGGACCTGGACAGGTATCTGGGAAGTTTCTTGTTTAGATGAGAGGCCATGAGATCTATCTCTGGAAGCCCCCACATCTGAACAATCTGAGAAAACACATCTAGATGGAGAGACCACTCCCCTGGATGTAAAGTCTGGTGGCTGAGATAATCCGCCTCCCAATTGTCTACACCTGGGATATGCACCGCAGAGATTAGACAGGAGCTGGATTCCGCCCAAGCAAGTATCTGAGATACTTCTTTCATAGCTTGGGGACTGTGAGTCCCACCCTGATGATTGACATAAGCCACAGTTGTGATATTGTCTGTCTGAATACAAATGAACGGTTCTCTCTTTAGTAGAGGCCAGAACTGAAGAGCCCTGAGAATTGCACGGAGTTCTAAAATATTTATTGGTAATCTCGCCTCTTGAGATTTCCAAACCCCTTGTGCTGTCAGAGACCCCCAAACAGCTCCCCAACCTGAAAGACTCGCATCTGTTGTGATCACAGTCCAGGTTGGGCGAACAAAAGAAGCCCCTTGAACCAAACGATGGTGATCTATCCACCATGTCAGAGAGTGTCGTACATTGGGATTCAAGGATATTAATTGTGATATCTTTGTATAATCCCTGCACCATTGATTCAGCATACAAAGCTGTAGAGGTCTCATGTGAAAACGAGCAAAGGGGATCGCGTCCGATGCTGCAGTCATGAGACCTAAAACTTCCATGCACATAGCCACTGAAGGGAATGACTGAGACTGAAGGAGCCGACATGCTGCAACCAATTTTAAACATCTCTTGTCTGTTAGAGACAGAGTCATGGACACTGAATCTATCTGGAAGCCTAAAAAGGTGACCCTTGTCTGAGGAATCAAGAAACTTTTTGGTAAATTGATCCTCCAACCAAGTTTCCGAAGAAACAACACTAGTTGATTCGTGTGAGATTCTGCAGTATGTAAAGACTGAGCTAGTACCAAGATATCGTCCAAATAAGGAAACACCGCAATACCCTGTTCTCTGATTACAGATAGTAGGGCACCCAGAACCTTTGAAAGTGTTCTTGGAGCTGTTGCTAGGCCAAATGGAAGAGCAACAAATTGGTAATGCTTGTCTAGAAAAGAGAATCTCAGAAACTGATAGTGTTCTGGATGAATCGGAATATGAAGATATGCATCCTGCAAGTCTATTGTGGACATATAATGTCCTTGCTGAACAAAAGGCAGAATAGTCCTTATAGTCAACATCTTGAAAGTTGGAACTCTTACATAACGATTCAAAATTTTCAGATCCAGAACTGGTCTGAACAAATTTTCTTTCTTTGGTACAATGAATAGGTTTGAATAAAACCCCAAACCTTGTTCCTGAGGAGGAACTGGCATGATTACCCCTGAAGACTCCAGGTCTGAAACACACTTCAGAAAAGCCTGAGCTTTTACTGGATTTACAGGAATGTGTGAGAGAAAAAATCTTCTCACAGGAGGTCTTACTTTGAATCCTATTCGATACCCTTGAGAGACAATGCTCTGAATCCAATGATTTTGGACAGATTTTATCCAAAAATCCTTGAAAAACCTTTAACTGCCCCTTACCAGCTGAGCTGGAATGAGGGCCGCACCTTCATGCAGACTTAGGGACAGACTTTGGTTTCCTAAATGGCTTGCGAAAATAGCTAAAGACATGGATCCAACATCAATTTTGATAATATTAAAAATAGCATCACAAATAAAATGATTAGCATGTTGCAGTAAACGAACAATGCTATATAAGTCAGAATCCAATTCTTGTTGCGCTAAATTCTCCAACCAAAAAGTTGAAGCAGCTGCAACATCAGCCAAAGAAATTGCAGGCCTAAGAAGATGACCTGAATATAAATAGGCTTTCCTTAGATAAGATTTAAGCTTCCTATCTAAAGGATCCTTAAAGGAAGTGCTATCTTCCATAGGAATAGTCTTACGTTTAGCAAGAGTAGAAATAGCCCCATCAACTTTGGGGATCTTTACCCAAAACTCTATAGATTTTGCTGGTAACGGATACAATCTCTTAAACCTTGAAGGAATAAAGGAAGTACCTGGCTTATTCCATTCCCTAGAAATCATATCAGAAATAGCCTCAGGAATGAGAAAAACACCCGGGGAAACCACAGGAGGTTTAAAAACAGCATTTAAAAGTTTATTAGACTGAACGTCAATAGGACTGGTTACCTCAATATCCAAAGTAATTAACACTTCTTTTAATAAAGAACGCATATACTCTATTTTAAATAAATAAGTAGATTTGTCAGTGTCAATATCTGAGGAAGGATCTTCTGTTTCAGATAGATCCTCATCAGAAGAGGATGAATTATGTTGTTGGGCATTTGAAATTTCATCAGCTAAATGAGAAGTTTTAAAAGACCTTTTACGTTTATTAGAAGGTGGAAATGCAGACAAAGCCTTCATAATAGAATCAGAAACAAATTCTTTAAAATTTACAGGTATATCATGCACATTAGAAGTTGAAGGAACTGCAACTGGCAATTTACTATTACTGATAGAAACACTATCTGCATGTAAAAGTTTATCATGGCAACTATTACAAATGACATTCGGTTGAATAATTTCTACAATTTTACAACAAATGCACTTAGCTTTGGTAGAACCGATGTCAGGCAGCAATGTTCCAGCAGAAACTTTAGAGACAGGATCAGATTGGGACATCTTGCTCAATGTAAGAGAAAAAACAACATATAAATCAAAATTATCTATTTCCTTAAATGACAGTTTCAGGAATGGGAAAAAATGCAAAAGCATAGGCCTCTTGATAGAGAAGAAAGCAGGAGGCAAACATCAATGGGGTATTGAAATAATGAAAAAAATTTGGCGCCAAGTATGACGCACAACGTAACAAACTTTTTTGGCGCCAAAAATGACCGGAAATGACACCCTTGCGTCACTAATGACGCCGCCGTGCGAAAGGTCTCGGCGTCACGTATGACGCCGGAAATTACAAAGTTGCGTCATAAACGTATATTTTCGCGCCAAAAAATTTGCGCCAAAAATGACGTAATAAAGTTTAGCATTTGACGCACCCGCGGGCCTAACACCCGCAATTGCAAAAAGTAGTCAAATTGAAAAGAGACTAAACCCCAGGTAAGAAATAAATTTCTTAAAGTGTTTACATTCCCAAATATGAAACTGACAGTCTGCAGAAGGAAATACATGAACCTGACTCATGGCAAATATAAGTACAATACATATATTTAGAACTTTATATAATTTGCATAAAGTGCCAAACCATAGCTGAGAGTGTCTTAAGTAATAAAAACATACTTACCAAAAGACACCCATCCACATATAGCAGATAGCCAAACCAGTACTAAAACAGTTATTAGTAGAGGTAATGGTAAATTGAGAGTATATCGTCGATCTGAAAAGGGAGGTAGGAGATGAATCTCTACGACCGATAACAGAGAACCTATGAAATAGACCCCCGTTAGGGAAATCATCGTATTCAAATAAGTGATACTCCCTTCACGTCCCTCTGACATTCGCTGTACTCAGAGGAATCGGGCTTCAACAATGCTGAGAAGCGCATATCAATGTAGAAATCTAGCACAAACTTACTTCACCACCTCCATAGGAGGCAAAGTTTGAAAAACCGAATTGTGGTTGTGGTGAGGGGTGTATTTATAGGCATTTTGAGGTTTGGGAAACGTTGCCCCACCTGGTAGGATTGTATATCCCATATGTCACTAGCTCATGGACTCTTGCCCACTACATGAAAGAAACACTCTTGTTCTGTCTCATGCTTACCTAATGAATTCATTTCCCACAAGATTAAAACATGTGGGATTACACTCCTGTCCCCTACAAGGAGAGAATTCCTCAGTCAGTCATACATATGGCCAAGTAGATGGAGGAAACAGAAAAGGAGGCAAGTGGAGCAAATGAAGTGCAAAACAAGTATTGCCTCTATCTGTTCAAAAGAAAGGGTGGAGCTGGTGGACTCTCACCATCATGAAAGAAAGGAATTTCACAAGTAAAAATCCCCAAGACGACCATGTAAAAAAAGGAGAGACAAACGGTTAAGGAAGGTATATTTCTGGTCAGCAGCCTCAGAAAAAGCCTACATATCAATGTGCTAAAAATTCAGTACATAAAGAGGACCAAGTAGCTGCCTTTACAAATCTGCTCCATAGAAGCCTCATTACGAAAAGGCCCAAGAAGTGGCAACTGCTCTAGTGAAATGAGCAGTAATGCGGTCGGGGTGGCGGACACGTCATCAACAGGTATGCCAAGAGGCTAAGGTAACTGCCACAGCTTTCTGACCCTTGAAAGATCTGCAAAATGAATAAACAAAGAAGAGGAAACCCTAAAATCCGTTTTGGCTTCTAGCCTAAAGTTGTTTTTTCTTTGCGTTCTAGATAAAGTTTTAATGCTTTAACAATATCCAGGTTTTAAAGTCTTCACTCCTTTGATTTTTAGGAGCTGAGATGAGATAACCACAATGTCCTGATTAATATAATCAGAAGATACTACTGTTGGAAGAAAGGAATAGCTGGTTCGAAAAACAGCCTTGTCCTGATGAAAAAAATCAGTTAAAAGGACACTCAAGTCAAAATAAACTTTTATGATTCAGATAGAGCAGCAGTTTTAAGACACTTTCCAATTTACTTTCATTATTAAATTATGCGCAATAGCACTCTTAAAGGTCTGCAGTGGGGATTTGGTGGCCAATCACGGCCCAGTACTGGATAGCGGCCCAGTTGTTGAGAAACCAGGGTTTAGACCATGCACACGTTCAGAAGGACTCTTAAAACCAGATTAAGATTGCACAGAGAAGAAGCAGGTTTAATGTTCCGAATATCAGGAAGCTTGTCCTGTTATACAAAACATACAACTTAGAAGCCAATATCTGACCTTTAAGAGAACTGGCTGATGAGCCATTTTTTCCCCAGACTGCCCTGAAAAAAATTAAAATTAAAGCCCTCTGGGAATTTGAAAGGAATTGCAGCAGTATCCCTTAGCATTACTTCAGGACAGAAAGGTTTTCCTTGAGATATATTCCCCTGGTAACAGGCTTTCTGGCATGAATCAGAGTATCAATAATATGATCAGATAGCCCTTTTTGGGCCAATGTTAGACAATTGTTAAGCCATCAATGATGAAAGAAAAGACCTTGCAAAAGAAGGTCCTATCTGGCAGGAAGTCGCCAAGACTGGAAAGAGGATGTTTAAATCATATCTGCATACCAAGCCCTGCAAGGTCACATTGGAGCAATCAGAATGACTGAAGCTCGTTCCTGATTGATCTTGACTATTATTCTGGATAGTAACACAAATGGAAGAAAGATGTAAATCTGATTTGAACCACTAAGGCGGCCTTTGGGCCTAATTCTGACTTTGGCCTTTTTATCTTGTGGCAGGAAAGCCTGTTGCCTCCAGTGACTGTTGCAATAATGGAATCTTAGCCCGTTTGAAACATGAAGAGGAAGAATTAACAGGTTTCATTTAGAAACTATCTCTGCAGGTTAGCTTCTTCATTGAACCCTTTGGGGATATCGATACATTTTTTACGACTCACCGTATCCACATTTCACATCTCCGTTTCTGAGTGGGGAGACAACGTTGGAGTTTATTAATTAATCCTTTAACTTTTTTTATGTGTGCCCATTTTTAGCTTTTGAGTGCTTTTTAAACTGTAGTTATTGTATCAATTACATTGTAACAACTGCATTTTTTTCATTTAGTTTTTTGCTACACATGATTTGTTTGCTACACATTTACCCCTGTGTCTTATCAACGCATAAGTTTTTTTCTTTTTTAATTTATCAATTGTAATTGTTTTGTATGACTATTAAATTTATTCTCTAAATTATTAGAACAGGGCCTATATTGCCTTTATTACGGCATACGGTTCATCTGTCGGATACACTAATTTAAGCATACATGCGCTGTGGGTTAAAGTTTCTTAGCCTAGGTTTTGAAATCCTTATCTGTTTTCTTGGAATAGCAGTCATAGCCTTTTCTATATCATTTGCAAAATAAACCTTTATATCAACAGTAATATAATGTACATTAGACTGTGAAGGTAAAACAGTAGATGTAAATGTACTATAGAAACATTATCAGTATGAATAATAATACATAACAAGTTACACATATTGAAGCTGAAGAAATAAAATCAGCTAATTAAACAATATACACACTTAGCTTTGGTAGAAATTGTGTACAGACAGGATAGTTTCTATAATAACATCAGAGGCAGGATAAGTGAGATATCTTGCAAAATATAAAGAAAAAAAACAAATTATGCTTACCTGATAATTTTCTTTTCTTCTGATGGAAAGAGTACACAGCTGCATTCATTACTTTGGGAAATAAGAACCTGGCCACCAGGAGGAGGCAAATACACCCCAGCCAAAAGGCTTAAATACTCCTCTCACTCCCTCATCCCCCAGTCATTCAGCGAGGAACAAGGACAAGTAGAAGAAATATCAGGTGAAAGATGTCAGAAGAACAAATAAGGACGCCCCACAAACAATTTTACAGGTGTGGAGCTGTGGACTCTTTCCATCAGAAGAAAAGAAAATTATCAGGTAAGCATAATTTATGTTTTTCTTAAATGGCTTAGAGTCCACAGCTGCATTCATTACTTTTTGGGAAAACAATACCCAAGCAAAAGAGGACACTGAATGCCAAGACGGGAGGGTACAATAGGCGGCCCAAACTAAGGGCATCAGGCCTGAACCCCTACCCAACAAAAAAAAAACTTAAAAGGAAAGGCCCCAAGGACACTGACCTGCAGATAGTCCAGAAGCCAAGCTAGAGACCGCAAATCAGACTCAACTGAGCCAACTGTCCTCCAGGAGACACCGTCGCCCAACAGTCGGTTCCTCACCACTCCCCCCACACTAATGAAGGGGACACCAGCCTTAACTCCCAAAGGGACACGGCAAAAGGAGAACTGAAGGAAACCAAAAGGTCACCACCATCCATAAAAGGAAACCTCCAATAGTGAGCCCAGCTCACAAAGACCCAAATGGGCCCAATAGAGAAAGGGAGGCTAGACCAAGCGGAACCCGAGAGAAGACCAGGCAGATAGACAGAGAAAGTATTCTCTTCAACATCATGTAAGCAGTGAAAGACAACTGAAGACAGAGTCCACTCAGCGTCCAAAAATATAATACAAAAGTATCCAAACACATACAATGCCACAATATAAGGGAGATCTCCTCAACAGATTCCCAAAGGAAAAAACAGACTTAATTAAAAGTGTCTAGCTTTAAGTACAAAAATGCACCCAGGTAGACTAAAATAGAGTGGTGTCTAAAAAGACTGAATATATAGTTATAGGCTGACAAGTTACCAAATGTGATACAAAACAAATGCTGGCTTTAGAAGGAGGCTAAAAGTGCAGTATCAGATAATAAAAAGCTGAATTAATTACATAGAATGTGCATACCAAAATTAAAATTCACATTTAATCTCAAAAAATAAAAACATATAAATAATACAAAAACTCCTATATCGTTGGTGATCACAATGTATTAAACAATTCATAAGCATAACATTTCTAAAAAGTCCATAAATTCTTGTAAAGTTTAAAACAGGTCCAAATGTTATCACCATAAAGTTGAATAAGTTGGTTCAGAGTTGTTCCTAGCTGTGTGTGTGGTCCGGTCCTAGTTGTGTGTGTGGTCCGGTCCTTTGCCAGGTCTCAATCCGCTTTTCCTTCTCGCAGTCTTTGGTAGTGTGACCAAACAATGTATCGTCTCAGTGGACACAAATAGCGGTAAAGCCTTTTTTTTTTCTTTCTTATCCCTGTAAGGCAAAGCTACGGAACTCGCCCAGGAACAATTGCAGAACAAAAAGAGTAACGCGTTTCGGCTTTTATGCCTTTTTCAAACTCTGTTTTACCGGAATATCTGCAGCTCTTTTATAGCTTTCTAAATTAAAGGGGAAGTGTTACTTATTTTTGATGTTTGTGAATATACAGTTGCAAGAAAAAGTATGTGAACCCTTTGGAATGATATGGATTTCTGCCAAAGGATGTTCAACCAGTTATTAAATCCAAGGGTTCACATACTTTTTCCACCTGCACTGTGAATGTTTACATGGTGTGTTCAATAAAAACATGGCAACATTTCATTCTTTGTGTGTTATTAGTTTAAGCAGACTGTGATTGTCTATTGTTGTGACTTAGATGATGATCAGATCACATTTTATGACCAATTTGTGCAGAAATCCATATCATTCCAAAGGGTTCACATACTTTTTCTTGCAACTGTATATATATAGCATTACTGGGCTAAAAGAAGTTGCACCCAGGTGTTAAATCGCCATAGAACAGGCTAACAATGGTATTGAGCTGGTTGTTCGTTCCTGTGAGTGCATTTCTCTCTGTGTGTATTTAGTCTCCCTATGGGAAAAAGGGGCAGCCAGACGTGGACTCCTTGCTCAGTGTGCTTAGAGGAATATGGCTACACCTCACTGACGAGGCCCAATGAAGGCCGAAATGATCGTCTGGGGTTGCTGTGTTCCTTGTTCAGAGAGGAATTGCCTGGTATTTCGGCACTGGACTGAACGCAATAGGCGGGATCAGACTGATATACTACAGGAAAGTTCTACTCTGTGAAAAGCATTACTGGGCTAAAAGAAGTTGCACCCAGGTGTTAAATCGCCATAGAACAGGCTAACAATGGTATTGAGCTGGTTGTTCGTTCCTGTGAGTGCATTTCTCTCTGTGTGTATTTAGTCTCCCTATGGGAAAAAGGGGAAACCAGACGTGGACTCCTTGCTCAGTGTGCATAGAGGAATAACATAATTTATGTAAGAACTTACCTGATAAATTCATTTCTTTCATATTAGCAAGAGTCCATGAGCTAGTGACGTATGGGATATACATTCCTACCAGGAGGGGCAAAGTTTCCCAAACCTCAAAATGCCTATAAATACACCCCTCACCACACCCACAATTCAGTTTAACGAATAGCCAAGAAGTGGGGTGATAAAAAAGTGCGAAAGCATATAAAATAAGGAATTGGAATAATTGTGCTTTATACAAAAATCATAACCACCCCAAAAAAAGGGCGGGCCTCATGGACTCTTGCTAATATGAAAGAAATGAATTTATCAGGTAAGTTCTTACATAAATTATGTTTTCTTTCATGTAATTAGCAAGAGTCCATGAGCTAGTGACGTATGGGATAATGATTACCCAAGATGTGGATCTTTCCACGCAAGAGTCACTAGAGAGGGAGGGATAAAATAAAGACAGCCAATTCCTGCTGAAAATAATCCACACCCAAAATAAAGTTTAATGAAAAACATAAGCAGAAGATTCAAACTGAAACCGCTGCCTGAAGTACTTTTCTACCAAAAACTGCTTCAGAAGAAGAAAATACATCAAAATGGTAGAATTTAGTAAAAGTATGCAAAGAGGACCAAGTTGCTGCTTTGCAAATCTGATCAATCGAAGCTTCATTCCTAAACGCCCAGGAAGTAGAAACTGACCTAGTAGAATGAGCTGTAATCCTTTGAGGCGGAGTTTTACCCGACTCAACATAGGCAAGATGAATTAAAGATTTCAACCAAGATGCCAAAGAAATGGCAGAAGCTTTCTGGCCTTTTCTAGAACCAGAAAAGATAACAAATAAACTAGAAGTCTTTCGGAAAGACTTAGTAGCTTCAACATAATATTTCAAAGCTCTAACAACATCCAAAGAATGCAATGATTTCTCCTTAGAATTCTTAGGATTAGGACATAATGAAGGAACCACAATTTCTCTACTAATGTTGTTAGAATTCACAACTTTAGGTCAAAATTCAAAAGAAGTTCGCAACACTGCCTTATCCTGATGAAAAATCAGAAAAGGAGACTCACAAGAAAGAGCAGATAATTCAGAAACTCTTCTGGCAGAAGAGATTGCCAAAAGGAACAAAACTTTCCAAGAAAGTAATTTAACGTCCAATGAATGCATAGGTTCAAACGGAGGAGCTTGAAGAGCCCCCAGAACCAAATTCAAACTCCAAGGAGGAGAAATTGACTTAATGACAGGTTTTATACGAACCAAAGCCTGTACAAAACAATGAATATCAGGAAGATTAGCAATCTTTCTGTGAAAAAGAACAGAAAGAGCAGAGATTTGTCCTTTCAAAGAACTTGCGGATAAACCTTTATCTAAACCATCCTGAAGAAACTGTAAAATTCTCGGAATTCTAAAAGAATGCCAAGAAAAATGATGAGAAAGACACCAAGAAATATAAGCCTTCCAGACTCTATAATATATCTCTCTGGATACAGATTTACGAGCCTGTAACATAGTATTAATCACAGAGTCAGATGAAAAAAGGACCTTGCGACAGAAGGTCTGGTCGTAGTGGAAGAGTCCACGGATGGCAAGAGGCCATCCGGACAAGATCCGCATACCAAAACCTGTGAGGCCATGCCGGAGCTACCAGCAGAACAAACGAGCATTCCTTCAGAATCTTGGAGATTACTCTTGGAAGAAGAACTAGAGGCGGAAAGATATAAGCAGGATGATACTTCCAAGGAAGTGATAATGCATCCACTGCTTCCGCCTGAGGATCCCGGGATCTGGACAGATACCTGGGAAGTTTCTTGTTTAGATGAGACGCAATCAGATCTATTTCTGGAAGCTCCCACATTTGAACAATCTGAAGAAATACCTCTGGATGAAGAGACCATTCGCCCGGATGCAACGTTTGGCGACTGAGATAATCCGCTTCCCAATTGTCTATACCTGAGATATGAACCGCAGAGATTAGACAGGAGCTGGATTCCGCCCAAACCAGAATTTGAGATACTTCTTTCATAGCCAGAGGACTGTGAGTCCCTCCTTGATGATTGATGTATGCCACAGTAGTGACATTGTCTGTCTGAAAACAAATGAACGATTCTCTCTTCAGAAGAGGCCAAGACTGAAGAGCTCTGAAAATTGCACGGAGTTCCAAAATATTGATCGGTAATCTCACCTCCTGAGATTCCCAAACTCCTTGTGCCGTCAGAGATCCCCACACAGCTCCCCAACCTGTGAGACTTGCATCTGTTGAAATTACAGTCCAGGTCGGAAGCACAAAAGAAGCCCCCTGAATTAAACGATGGTGATCTGTCCACCACGTTAGAGAGTGTCGTACAATCGGTTTTAAAGATATTAATTGAGATATCTTTGTGTAATCCTTGCACCATTGATTCAGCATACAGAGCTGAAGAGGTCGCATGTGAAAACGAGCAAAGGGGATCGCGTCCGATGCAGCAGTCATAAGACCTAGAATTTCCATGCATAAGGCTACCGAAGGGAATGATTGTGACTGAAGGTTTCGGCAAGCTGAAATCAATTTTAGACGTCTCTTGTCTGTTAAAGACAGAGTCATGGACACTGAATCTATCTGGAAACCCAGAAAGGTTACCCTTGTCTGAGGAATCAATGAACTTTTTGGTGAATTGATCCTCCAACCATGATCTTGAAGAAACAACACAAGTCGATTCGTATGAGATTCTGCTAAATGTAAAGACTGAGCAAGTACCAAGATATCGTCCAAATAA